>NC_056737.1:1927114610-1927399610 GCF_019279795.1 Protopterus annectens | reverse complement strand
ATTATTTTCAAAAATGCATGATAAAATATTTCAGGCATCAATACATATTTAAACAACACTGCCAGAAAAGTGATTTTTTAAAGGAAAAGGGAACAAACAATCAAACCTGATTGACAAAACAGAATCCATCATTCAAACTCATGTTTACTAACAGATGACTCACCAGACAAACCATGATTTTTATTTTTCATGGATGAGAGGTTGTGTGTTCAGTAATAACATTTTATGCTTTTTATAAAACCTGTTGAATGATACACACACACACATATATATATATATGTGTATATATAAATATATATATATTTTTTTTAAAGTAGTGAGATAAATAAATAATGGATTATGTTTACTGGTTAAGGTAAGTCATGTGATTTGTAGAGAGGGTTTTTAAATTTGTGGGAGTTTGTAAGCTCTTTGATTCTGATGAAGTCTTGGCTACAAGCAAACAACAGCGCTCAATCAATTGTTGGAATAAAAGTGGTTTTTGGACTGACTTCTGCAGAGTTGTTTCCTTTCCAGTCATTGTTTCAGTGTTTTGGTTGTTAGGTTGTGGTGGATATGCGCAAGTATTACAAATTACTTTCCCACCTAAAGAAAAAGTTAAAACAATAAATATTCTTTCATTTTTTGTGTTATCCTTTATAATAACATTGTCAGTAATTTGTTTAATTTAGATAAAATTGGAGTAAACTCTGTTCCTCTATACATTAAAAATCCATCCTTAATCAACTGAATCAAGAAGAAACAATAACCTCTGTAAATAAAAACATTCTGAGCTGCTCAAATTTAGACACTCCTGTTTCTATTTTCATATTCCCCAAGTTCCATCTACCATTTATCGCCATTCGAAAAACCTTTCCCCCTTCCATACTGCTTTGCAAGTATATCCATTCATGCATAGACCCCTCTCAAAAGTACCAGTCCATTATTATAAACTTCATCTGCAAGTTCCTCCACATCCTCATACTCTATTCTTTCAAATTCCTCTGTTTCTTTCATTTCGGAAACATAAGCAAAGATACCCTGACAACATATTTTCCTTCACGGAAAATACTTGCTACCTACCTTCTACCAGCTTTCAGACTCTACCACCACTAAATATCCTACAGCCCTGTAACTTCTCGCTTCCTTATTGATTGCTACGTCCTCACTACCTGCCATCAATAAAATACAGTTCCCTTTACTTAATCATGCTTCTCCTCAGCTGATCATCTATTCTCCTCCTACTGAGCTCTCTCTCATCCTACCATGACTCAATAATAGCTCTCAACATCTCTCCAGCTTTGTCTCAACCACTTATCCTTACTTCCTCTCCAAACTCTCTACACATTGTATCAAACCTATTTAATGACACCCCTCACCTATACCCCAAATATAGACTGATTAACTATATTTCAACTCAAGTCAAAACACAATTAAAAAGGCAAAGTTCTCTCCTAAAACAAGAATTAATAATACTCAAATATACTAAGATCCACCTAGGAAGAGACAGTAATTCTAATTGTGGCCCCACTAACATCAAGGCAATTCCCTTCCACACACTAGTTTAACCCAACAGAGCTCAACCCCCTCCATCCCAGTAATCTAATTTTTGCTGCCATAAATATTAGAAGCATAAGAAATAAAACTACTGAACTACCTGCCTGGATTACCCAACACAAGCCTAATATTCTCAATATAACTGAAACTTGGCTTAAACTCAGTGTAAATGTACGGCGCAGTGGTGCAACAGTAGCATTGTTGCCTCACAGCAAGAGGTTCTCCGGTTCAATTCTTGGCTGGAGTACCTTCTGTGTGGAGTCTGTATGTCCTCCCTGTGTTTGTGTGGGTTTCCTCTGGGTGCTCCTGTTTCCTCCCACGTTTCAAAGACATGCGTCTGGAGCATTTCTCCCCGGTCCTGCGCTGAAAATTGGCTTTTTTCCAAGTTGGACTTTCCTGGTAAACAAATGTTAAATAAATAAATTAATTAATGATTCCAAAATTATAACCCTGACTATAATATCCTTCATAATGATGGTATAAAGAAGAAAGGGTGTGGTATTGCCCTAATATTTCCCAACAACTACCACATTTCCTCCAAAAAAAAATTCAATTCTGCAGAGCTTCTTATTACTTTCCTGAAAATTAACCTATATAAACAAATATGTAACATTGTCCTTTACACCCTTTCTGACAACAATACAGCAGTTCTGGAAGATATCCTACATTGGATATCCATAACAGTTCCACGGAAAAAATACTGTGAATGGGTTGGACATAAACTCTAACTCCTCTACATGTAGCATGAACTTGTATTGTTTCACACAACTAATTAGTAGCCCCACACTTTATATCAAAACATCAAATTCTTTATTAGAATGGATCCTAGTATCAGACCTTGGCAAATTCACCACCACAGGTGCAATAGCAGACTCTTTCAGTGACCGTCTCCCAATGTATACAACCAGAATGTCACACATTCACTCAAACATCAGGTTTATAAAACAACATGCAACCTGTCCAAGTTTAATCTAGAAATATTCATTACTCCCCTGTCATCTATTAACTGGAACATCCGAAAACTCCTCCTCTTAGATAATACTGTAAATAAATTCAGTACAACTTTCTTAAATATCCTAAATAGCTTTGCACCCCCTGGAAGGAAGAAACTAAACCAAAAATGCAATTTGGGTATCCAAAAAGAATAGAATGCTAATGCAGGATAGAGAATAAGTTAGAAAGAATGGCAAAAAAATAAAACACCATAGTATCTTAAAAACTTCAGAATGTTCTGCAACTGTATTAAAAACAAATAAGCAAAGATGAAAAAATATACTATAACAACTTTCAGCACAATAGTAAACACAACCCTTAAAAATTCTGGTAAGCCCTTAAAGAAATCCTAGCCAAAATTTTAACCCTAACCCCCTCTCCCAATAACTGTCCACTTGAAACTGCAATAGAATTTAACTCTTATTATATAGATAGTATAGTGGCCCTAACCAAGGATTCCCCAAGATCTAATCCCAACCCTGCCCAGCAGCCACGTCACTACATCCACATTCACCTAAAAATCCATGCCCACATCCTATATTACACTACTCTTAAACTCAAACCATGATCTACTTCAGCTGATGACCTTCCAAGCAAGTGCCTTAATATAGTAGCCAACAGCATTGCTTATTCTGTCTCAATCAAGGAATCCCATGTTCTCTCTCTTCAGAAAAAAATCACACATTATCCATTTGCACAAAGGAGGAAGTTCAACAATCATCACTAACTTTAGATCAATAGCAATCTTATCCCACCTCTCCAAAGTACTTGAAAATGTGTTCAAAAATAATTGCTAAAACTATCCCTTGCAGGAAGAACTCCTATTTCCCACACAACACAGCTTCTATTCCCCCCACAGTATTAACATTGCACTTCTAACATACTGTCAATAAAGTTAGAGATAATAACAAACTAGTCTCCTCCTTATTTCTACACTTGTCGAAAGCCTTCAACACAGTTTGTCACAGTGAACTTCAGCTTCAAATGTCCTCACTAAGTCTATCTAAACCCACCCTTCTATGTTAAAAAAGCTACTTGTGCTATAGGTATCACTCAGTAAAATAGCACACTACTGTCTTTTTGTACTTCCTAGTAACCACCAGTGTACCTCAAGGATTTATCCTTGTTCCCCTCCTCTTTAACATTCTCACTAACACTCTCCACACATCCACACAACAGGCCTTCCTAATACAACATGCAGATGACTCTATACTCATTGGCACATAAGACAACCTGGCACATCTCCAAGACATTACTCAAGAAGGTTTAGCAGCCACTGAAATGACTTTGTAACCTGCAACTCATGTTCACCCCCCCCAAAAAAAAAACAAGCTACTTCTTTTTCTCCCATTATCCATTTCTCATGAAAAAACACAATTTAAAATCTTCTCTCTTAATAATACAACCATTGAAGACACTTCCCATAGCAAATTATTAGGGATGATAGTGGATGATAATCTTAAATTCAATCTGCGTATACAAAATTAAAAAACTCACCCACAACTAGGAATGCTTTACAGACCACAAAACATTCTCACTAAGGCAGCTAAAACTGCACTTGCCACTACTTACCTCCTCCCTTCACTACTTAATGGTGCTCCCATCCTTACTAGCCTCCAGGCATCACAAAAAAAAAAACTTGAACAATGCTATAATAAAGTCACCAAATTTGCAGCAAATACCCCTTTTAGAGCCCAACACTGTATATCACTAAAAACCCTAATTTGGTTAGCACTACCCCATCAACTAACATATACACAACTTCTCATCACCTATAAAATTATCCAGCATCAATCTACTTGTCCAGCACTAAATACCATTCTACACAATTATGTTCCCACTAAGTCATTATGAGCCAATGACCATAAGCACCTCTCTGTCCACAAACCTATCAAATCTCCTGGGCATGGTCTATACTCATACCTAAGACCTGAACTGCTTAGCTATATGCATCAGGTGAATACCATCCTTACCTCCAGCCCTTAAAAAATATCTTGAAAGATTTCCTAGCCAAAATCTGCCTCTGTACATGCTCATCCCCAGGATAAACTATATCCCTAAATATGAACATGTTATTCATACCTTACCCCTCCTTACTCCTCCTTCTTCACTCACTTCCTTACTTCAATCAATTTCTCTCCCCTGACTCTCTATCGAACATACCATAACCCTGTTTTTTTCTCACAGTTCATATTGCAATTCCTGTTTGTATTATATTAACTTACCTTCAGTTTTTCTAAACTTGCCAAAATTTCTCCAGATATTAAACCATTGTCATATAAGTTATGTTTACTCTTAACCAATGTTTTCACATTATGTCTAAACTGTGGAGATTGTTTTGCTGCTTTTTATTATATTTCCAAAGATTGTAAAATTATTGTTCCTAGGGCAACAGTGAAAATGGAGACTTACCCGATGAGACTTTCCTAGTAATCAAATGTTAATAGATAACAAATAAGTAGTCAGAAGTTAATCTAGCTCTTGAAAAAAAAAGTGAATCTAGCTAACCTAACAGATTGGCTGTTAACAATATTCTTTGTACTATGCATTGAGTGACTATTAGTGAAATATAGATGTCTTCTGACAAATGTTTTTTTAAAGAAAGATTTTAGATTCTAAACCATTCTTACCCCTATAAGTAGTAACATTAAAGTAAACAATTGTATATTCACATGCACTGTAAATGTTAAAAAATCAGTAGTTCTAATTCTTTCAAAAAAATCCAAAAAAAAAAAACTGCTGTCTGATACTTTTTATTAAAAATGTGAGTCAATAAGATATCAAACATATTAGTCTGAAAATATTTTTAGAATACAAATATACTTCTTCCCATTCTCCTAAAACAAGATTACCATAAATGGAGGCCGTAAGTGCACCCCATTGCAACCCCTTAATATGAGGAAATATTTTATTATCATATAAAAACAAACTTCATTAATGCTAACAATATTCTCTGTAGTCATATTTGATTTTTTTTTATAAAAAACTTCTAATCATTTCCACCCCTTGTTCTTTGGGCATACTATTTATTTTTATTTTATTTATTTATTTAACATTTATTGACCAGGAAAGTCCGACTAGGACAGAGCCTATTTTCAGTGGAGGCCCAGGGAGAAAAGCTCCAGATGCATGTATTTGGAATGTGGGAGGAAACCGGAATACCCAGAGGAAACCCACTGGAATGTAACAAGGACATGCAGACTCCACACAGAAGGTTCCCCAGTTGAGAAAAGAACCAGAGAACCTCATGCTGTGAGCCGACGTTAACTGCTGCACCATTGCGCCGGAACTATTATGTACTAGCATATAATGAAGCTACATCTACTGTTACAAATAAATCCAATTAAATCTTTTTTAATGAAAAATTATTTAATTAATCTAAAACATCCAATGAATTTTTAACACATGATGGCACCTTTTTTTAAATACTACTTTAACCCTTCATCTAAGAAACTGCCCAATGACTCATTTTTACTCCATCGAACAGTTAACTATAGGATAACATGGGGGACAAGTCCTTTTTTAATGACTCTAGAGTGTACCAAAGAAAAGCCCAGTTCTGGGATTATTAACTTTAAAAAGTTGTAAATTTCAGCCAAAATGAAATTAATTCTCTTGTAACTCTAAAACAGTAAATCATAATTATAGTAATCTCTGTTAACCTCATTCTTATTAATAATTTTATAACTCATTCATTTCCTAATGTTTCCAAAATACTTTTAACATACTCACTTTCAGTCATAAGCACAATATTGCTTCATTTATCAGATTTCCTAAAGTGAATATCTTTCACTGCCACTAATTCATTTATAGTTTTCATTTCTAAATAGTGCAGATTGTAAAAACCCTTTAATACACTTCTCCCTTAAACAAATAAAACTATCTTCCTCATATAGTTTCTGAAAAATGTTTAAAGTAGGATGCAACAAACGATTGAAGATTGACTTCTTTTTGAAATTCACATATATATCAACACCTACCTTATCTGTCTCCTTAAAATTGTCAGGGATTACATATTCCCATAGTGGGGTAGAGCTGCTTTATCACAAATGCTCAGACCTGCACTTTCAGAGCTTGATGCATTTTTTTGGAAGTGATGGTGTAACACCTCAGCAGCATGGATTGGAGCTCAAGGTGGTGCCTCACATTAGCTGCCAAGTCTTGGATGGCATCCATGACCCTGACAATGGCCATGTCTTAGAATTGCTCTCATATTAGTCAACAGGAGATAGGGATGGTGTGAACATGTGGAAGTAGCAGGCAGCCTAATGAGGTGTCCTAAAGGTGGGGCATAATAAGCAGGAGAAACTGATGTAGTCTTTTGGAGCAGTGTTTACCTTTTGCATAATCCCATCCTGTAACTGTGCACCTCACATCCAGACCACTACAAAGCCAATTCATAGTTTCATAGTTTCTGATAAGATGCATACATTTTAAGGACCATTATAAAGCAGGCTCCAAGGTCCTAGAGTAGACATTCAAACTAAACCAAGTATCTAAAGACTTATTGAATGATTCTCATGAGTTGCACTTTATTACTTGTAATGGCAGTGTGTTCCATGATCTCACAATACTTTGGGTGATAAACCTTGATTTAAAAGTTGTTCTGTACTTTGTTGATTGAAAAGTATAATTTTCTCTATAAGAAATTCCTCCTGATTGCAGCAACTCAATATTGAATAAAAGACATATTTCTCCATTAAGAAGCTCATGCTATACTAGGCACAGTCTGCCTTGTAACCAACTATAACTGATAGAAAATAAGTTAACTTTGGCATTTATCATTCCTGATATTTTATTCAAACACTTTCTAATATGTATAGGTCATCTCTTAAATATGTGCAAAATAGTGCATTTTATTCGATTATAGGTCTCCTATACATTGTAAATAATTTCAATAGGACTGCAATGGAACTTTTATACAGAAGAAGGTCAATGAAATGCATGGCCTTTGACTTAACTGCACGTGCATATTTTTTTTAAATGTTAAGTTACATCTTACATATACACTAAAAACTCTGTATTCAGTCAGTTCCTGTATAGCATCAGTTCACAAAATGAAAGGTTATTCAGGCTGGAAATGGCAAAATACATAACACCACTCTTAGGTGGATTGATATTAAGACTCATTTTATTTAACCATTTAAATAGTTTGCATACATATGAACTGAAAGCTAAATAATCTTATAATGATGTTAGAATGCTACAGTTTTAATGTTACCAGCATACTGAGACAGCAAAAAAGTGTCATTAAAAGGCAAAATTCAAATTACAAAATTGAACAGTATAGGACTTAAAGCAGTCCCCATTTGGAACATCAGCAGAGATCTCTGAACAATTTGAAAAATGGCCCTGAACTTTTCATCATAAAATCATGTCATTTAAGATCTGCAAGTGCTAGTACATTTTTCATGGATGTTCAGAAGTGATAATAAACACCTCTCAAAGCAGTTGCTTGTAACTCATGTCAGACGTATTAGACAATAGTGGCCTGTAGATACACAATGGAGGGTGGTTGGCACTTGACTCATGGATGAACTAATGTACATCATGTGGGCTGTCAGTGACCTAAGTATGTGTATTTACTGTTAATTCCTATATGCTAGGTCACTTTGCATGTGCTGCAGGCCACTCCTCAATCCAGGAAGCTATTGCACATTGTCTAACAGGCTATGCAGCACACTCACCATCACTACAATGGCATGTGTAGAGGATGTCTGATCACTGAGCTGCATATATACTGACTAATAACAAATGATTTGCAGAGATCATGGAAAGATTTGGAGGCATGGCATCGATGGCCACCAGCACTCTTCTCCCCTAAGGTGGGTACATACATATCTGAGTCAGTGCATCTGACAGATGCCATTTGTGATGGTAACTCCAGCATGATGTAGATGTGGCTCACATAGACAGGATGTGCAGCACAAAATACAGATGATGGTGATGGCTTGGCTTACCCCCTTACTGTCAAGTCACATGTGAGGAATTTGTGATACACAGTAATCAAAGGACATTTCTTTGTCTACATAGATTTCTAGGTTCCTGACTTTAGGATCACTTTTTAAAAGGGTGTTGTCAATGTGATAATTACAAGGGAAGTCAATATTTCCAAAGGATACTATTATAAATTACTTGGCATTTAGTTTTAGGCAATGGTTTTGACACCAACTATTTGTCCGGGTATGGTCTTCTTGAAGACTCTTGGTGACTTGTGGGGAGTTAATAATGTGCCAAGTATACAGTCACCAGCAAGCCTGGTCTACCATAAACACTTGACATTTGCTTTGATCACCAAGAAGTAATAATCTTCTGGCTTCAGTCTTATGGTGAATATGACTAATTTGTGATTCAATTTAACCAGGGAGGAAATTACATTTTGTGGGGGACAAAGCTGTCCTATATAGGTAAGGACCAAGTCCAGGGAGTTTGTATTGATAAAGTCCAAAAATTTCTGGGTGCACGTTTGAGGATATGTAAGTCTTCCAGTTTATGGAGGGGTAGTTGAAGTCACCTAGGAGAATGGTGTTGGCTTAATATATAGGGAGTCTATACTATTTAGGTAGGAGATATGGTAGGGGTTGAGAGGAAGCTTACAGTTAGCTATGATATGAGAAGTGGTTTTGTTGACAGTGAGTTGGACATTGAAAAGTTCCAGGTTGTTATCTTGTCTAATGAGTGTGGATGTGAAATTTTTATTGCTAAATATAGAAACATTGCTACCTTCAGTACCTTCATCTAGTGACAAGGGCCTGAATTTCTGTTAAGAATTAAAACCCTGCACTGATGGAGTACATACCTTTCAACCTCTTAGAGCAAGAAATCTGGATAAAGCCATAAATAATGGAAGGACAAAGGACAAAAAATGGGAACGCTTTTTAAATATTGCTCTTACAAACTAAGAAAGTTGATAGAGTAATAGGTTTTGCATTAGCATGAATTTTCTGAAGGGTATGAAGTCTGAAACTCAAATGTCTGTCATTATTTTCTGACTTCAATTCTCAATGATTTACCATTGATTTGCCAGAAAAACATAATTTTATGAGAAACAGCCCAAAAATATGGGGCAAAAAATCTGGACTTTCTGAAAAAAATCTGTACAGTTGAGATGTATGATTGGAGTGCTTTCACTGGTCTTCAGCCAGATCTCTATGACAAAGCATGTATCAATGAGTTCCATGGTAAGGAATGCTTTTAGAGAGTGGAATGTTCTGTTAGGGCTCCAAGCACTGAACATCAGTATCTTTATTTTATTCAGACTCTGTTATGTTATTTTGGAAGCTTTAGAATACTGACATTGCCTAAAAAAGGACTATGAGGTGGACAGGGATTTAGCCAATATATGAAAGTCATGGGAGAAATAGCTGCAGGACATCCCAAACAAAGCAGTTAGGACTGCCTACCATCTCCTAGCAGGCTGATATATATTATACCCATTTCGAATGACACCAGAAGCTAAGCCAATTGTTGAATTCAATAATCTTGTGTTTGTTTTGTGGCATTTTTCTTGGCGATGGTAGAATGCTTCACAAGGTTAGGTTCATACCAACCTCAAATACATATTCTGAGAGGTCCATTACGTCTATCACATCTCTCTTCATATAGTCTAGGGTAGTATGTCTCAAGTCACTTACAGTGACACACTATGAGTGTGTCATATGTGTACTTATGGGGCAATGACCTGAGTGCATGTGTGATGTGATGAATCCTGGCAACTGATGAGGATCCTTTCCTTGCACAGACAGGTGAGTGGTGCATCAGTGTGTCTCACTATGAAGTTACCTATAGCAAGGATGTTGGACAGTGTGGAGGTTTGCCTTATGGGTTTTTGACTTGAGACATTGTGATTCTTGGATGTATGTTTCATGGTGGGTACTGCCTGTGCTGTGTGTTTGTGAGGTTGCTGAGGGTACTTGTTTCTTAGGTTACATTTAGGAAACATTTGTTGTTTAGGTTGGTTAGTTTTAAGACCCTCAGCATATGTAGGTCTATGTGTTTAGGCTGAGCTGTGTGTGATTGGTTTAATGTGCTATTGTGTGGTACTGACAACTTCCTTGTTATTTGTTGTGGCTACATGTGAGAGTTTTGCCTCCATTAAGATTATATACTGCATCTCTCACACATGGTGTCAATTTTTTAACTAGGAGGCGGTTGTCAGTAAACATGAGACAATTGCTGCCTTAACTCATGATACCCATTACAACCAAGATGGCTAAAGAAATGGAAAGTGCAGATCCATGGTTTCAGTTGCTTATGGAAGACATCCATCCACAATACCTTTTTTCCCAGTTTTGCAAATGGAGTCAATGTGTCACTTCAACAGTGCCAAGCATCTTGAGCCAAGGATCACACCAGTCAGTGGTTAGCCCTGCATCAGTTGTTCTTCCATACCACACACTTGTATGCAAACTCACACAGAAGTGTGGCACCCCAACCGAGAATCAAACTGGGTAACCTCTTGCTGTGAGGTTACAATGCTATCCAATGGGAGGTAAAAAGTATTTAAATAGGTAAAATGGAGTAACTTTGCAAAATTATACTTTTGTAATTAATGACAGCAACCAATTTAAGTGGAGTTGCTGTCATGCATCATGGGTGGTCAGTACAGTACATAGGTACTTTACTAAACATCTTGTCTACTTTCGCTTTTTCTATATTACAGTTTGTCAAAATGTGCACATCTCTCTATCCAGTAATGTTGAATAATATTATAATGAATGTTAGAATACCACATTTTAATAAAAAAAATACTTTTATTCTGTACAAAATGTCAGGTCAGTAAGAATATTGATAACAGTTCGCTTATCGCAAATACACTGGCACTAGGCATTAGACTCACCACATTATGGGATACAATCATTCTTAAAATGGCTGTGCTATACAATTGTCTTAAAATGGCAATAGTTGTAATACATATCCACAGTACATACAGACTCAGACACTTTAGTTATCACTACATCTCCCTAAAGGAGAGAGAAACCTCTATAAAATTATGAGGAATGGATGTGTGCACAACTGATAGATGTACATTCAGCATTCTGGACTCATTCTGTCAATGCTATTATTTAACATTTTGGATGCTATTAATTATGCAGTACTCTAAGACTTTAGCCTACTCTCTAATGCATTTATTTCTGAAATAATATCACTTGAAGTAAACTTTAGTTAGGTTAAATATTTTTAGCAAGAAATTTACACATACAATCACTTATCTGATGATATTACCCCATTACAGTCCTGGTAACAAATTGGTATTTTAATTTCTTCCCCACCATGTGTCACTTGAACTGCATAGGAACTGGAAGTTGCAAAAGGAAGACTCTTAGACAAACACTTATGATGGACAGTATCTTGCTTAGAGTCACTCTGCAAAGCAGTTTTAATGGGATTAGGAACAATATCATTCAGTTGAAAAGCACATGGACACCGTCACACATTGTGTAATTCAAACTTTCACCATTGTCTTTTGATAGGAGGTTGTAATAACACTCTTGAAGAAACAGAAACACTCATTAGATATGAACCTGGTTATTCTCAGTTCAAACACTTCAGGTTTACTTTTAGGAACATGACATTCAGCATGAAGTTTATCATGAACCACTTGCATATGCTTACTATTTTGTCTGACTATGTCACCGCCTTCTGTTTTCACCATGTAGGACCTCAGTTCAGTAGTTTTCTGTACTGAAACACCTACGTGTCCCACTTTAAATTTAGGCATACTGGTTGTCCTGGTTGAAGGAGGTTCCCTATTAGATGAATTAATGCTTAAAATGACGAGTACGACATGCTCGACAGCTTTTAAGTGAACATTCATCTAAGTGAAACCTAAGAATGTCGAAACAAGGAGTTTGAAAAGTTATAGTTGGCCAGCCATCAGGAAGCCAATGGCTGATTTCAGAACATTCACCTTGTCTAGCCGTCCTTACAGTCCTCCACTGTGGTACGGTCTCATCGTTCATCCTGTGTAATGTTATGACAGTCCTCCACTGTGGTATAATCTCGAAGTTTGTATATTTAAGTGGAGGGGTGTGCTCCCACTTTATTTTGTTTATTATTTTTTTTGGGGGGGGTTTAATGGTGTACAGTACATTTTAACCATCAGCTGTTGGCTTCCTGATGGCTGGCCAACTATAACTTTTCAAAACTCTATGTTTAGACATTATGGGGTTTCGCTTAGATGAATTTCGCTTAAAAGCTGTCAAGCATGTCTTACTTGACATTTTAAGCATTCGTTCATCTAATATAGACCCGTTAAAGGATATGTAATGGTTGTACAGAACAACATCTGTCATACGACATTTTACATGAGGCTTTATCTTGTTGGCCATTTTGTTTAACTGACTCAGATGGAATAGTTTTAGTCTTAGGTTTTGACTTTAAGATTGACATTAGTTCTTATTTCTCCTTTAAACAGTAGCTGAGACGGGCCTTCTCTGTGGCACTGTGTGGAACAGTTCATTATAATATGGGAGCTCTTTGAGGATCAGGCTGTCTCAAATATTTTTAGCTGTTTACACTCCTGTCATAATTGCTCTGTTTGATTGAGCATGCTGACTTGAAGTAGTACGAGTAAAGCTGTAGTCATCAACAAACTGCTGGAACTCATTTGATACAAACTGTGTACCACTATCTTAACCAGATGAGTAAGTATTCCAGATCTTGTGAACATGGTCTTTAAACTGGCTATTATTTTATGTCTAGTCGTAGTTGGTACATATACTATTTCTAAGTCACAAGAGTAGTAGTCCACTAGTATGAGGTAGTTTTTGCCTTCAAATTCGCACAGGTCATCAGCTACTTTTGCCAATGATCATGTGGTGTTTATATTACTAGGGGAAATTTGGCCAGGACATTGGGGAACTTTCCCTACTCATCATTGTTGTGAGTGGGACCCTTTTTGCATGGAAACTTCCTGTTTCTGCTCCAGGCATGGTGGCCTGGAGAAACAGAGAGGCAGATTGAGTGAGACAGAAAGAAATAATGGAGTGGTGAGAGAAATGGAGAAGAAAGCCAATATCAGGCCTGGAGAATCTGTGCAGGATTCTGAGGAGATGTTGAAAGAAAAAATGTTTGATAGAGATGAGTCAGCAAATGATGGATGCATAATTACAATCCTCCAGTCCGAAGGGTTACAGGCTGATTTATTTAAAGAGATGTTTCCTGAGGGGAAATTATGGAGAAAATACAAAAGGAGGATGCAAATACAATCCTGAAGAATAGAGGTGAGATGGAAAAGAAAAGAAAACATATGCAATGAAAGGAAAATAAGTCAAATGAGGAATAGCAGAAAAGAATGAGGTGGAAGAAAATGAAAACAGATGCACGTGGTAAGGATTTAAAGTAAAGAAAACAAAGAAATGGACAGGTTTGAAGTGTTAGGCAATTTAATAGCTCCTTTGGATGTAAAACCAAATGACGTAAGAGCATTTGTCTTATAAACAGAGACTTTTTTGACATTATATTTAAATGGAAAATTTTCTCGGAGAATATTAAAAAATGAAAGACTGCAACCAAGGGAATTGTTATGTGATAAAAGCATTTAGCAGGGAAACAAAAAAAAGAAAATTAATGTACAATTTCATACAGTTGTGGAAAGAGATACTTTGAAAGGACATTTGAAAACTTTATGCAAATAGGTACTGGTCATTGCAAAAGTTGATGATAAAATTGGTTTATGGATTGGCAGATGGGATTGTAATATTGTGTTAAAAATAGAAAGAGAAAGAATATACATATACCAAGCATGATAAATGTGGAGGGGAATCAGGTGTTGTAAAATACTGGGGACAACCTATTTTTTTGTGGAAAATAAGGACATTTGATAAGTAACTGTGAAAAGAAAATATTATATTGTGGGGAAATGAGACATGATACAACAATTTGAATTGAAATATTATAAATGTAACAGAATTGGACACATATGGATGGATTATAAAAATGAAATTAAGAGTAAGGAAAAAGAAAGATAAAGAAGAAAATGAACAAAGAGAAGAAATTTTCGAAGAAGTAGAAACAGAAGAAAATTAAATGAGAAAAAGTGATGAAAAAGACATGAATTGGGAGATATTAAAGAAAAATTGGTAAAAAGGGTAAAATGCAGAAAAAGAAAATGTAAAGGGACAATTACAAAGGAAAAAAGAATGAAAATGGATGAAAAATAATATATACAGCTAGTGCATGGGGTGGTGGTATAATAGTTAAGGTGTTTGATTCACAGACACAAGGCACAGTGTTTGATTCCCTCCCTTAGGATGATAATTGTCTAGTCTTAGAATGGCCCATTAAGGGAGCTAGCCTAGTAATTAGTTATGAACTTATAAAATCATGAATCTAAGGACAAGGGAAAATTAACATTTTGGAGTGCTTTCTTTAAATGTGAAAAATATTAAGAATTTAGTAAGAAGAACAGGGATTTTGTAGTGGTGTAATACATGTGATATATGTGTAATTATATTAAAATACACAATATTTTTACCAAATGAAGAACGATTACAAACAGTGAAACTATGGGGAGGAATGATAATCTGGAATTTGAGAGATGAGATGTTATAGAATAGTCATATACTGTACAAATATAGTAAGGATATTAGATGTAGCTTTAGCAAAAATGGGGAGATTAACCATTTTAGATTTAAGATAGAAAGAATAAGTATATTAAATTATAACATTATATGCTTATGCTAATTGTAAAGAAAGGGAACGTTTATTTCATCAGATTTTAGACCATGTAATGATAAACATGAATATTATAATAACAGATGTTAATTGTGATTTAACAGTGTAAAAGGGAGGAAATTATATAAGGAAAAATATTGGAAGCTATAAGATGTGGTAAGTTAACCCTCTGGCACAAAAATTCATGGACTTACAAAAGGGGTATGTATAGAATTGAAATTGATTATTTTATAGTATTAGAACATTTAGTTATAGAAGAAGGGTAGTATTTGAACCAGGATTTTCTGATCATCTTGCAATGTAGGCAGAGATATAGGAAAACAAGGAATAGATATAAATAGGCAAATAAATAAAAAGGATAAATGAGAAAGCATGAAATTAAGAAGGAAAGAGATTAGTAATACAGTTATGGAAATATCATATTGCTATGAAAAAGTGTTTATAAAACTGGTCTGAATTGTAGGTGATATTTAAGGAAAAAATATAAAAAAAAAAGAAATTTTTTTTGCATTGACAATATGATGTGAGAAAAGTAGAGAAAGAAAAATATAAAAGAACATATAAGGATGCATTCTAAGATTTACAGTATAATGCTAGAAAGAAAAAATACAAGAATTGTTATATAAGCAAATATATATTTTTAAAAGGAAAAGAGAAGAAGTATTGAGTTACTTAAGTAAATTAGTAAAGGAAGATGGTAGTGTAATGAGAGAAATAAAAAATATAAAAGGAGAAACAGAAAGAACGCAGGGAAATATTATGAATAGTATAGTACAATATGCACAATAAATGTTTAAAGAAAAAGGAAGGTAGCAAAAAAAATGGAAAGTAAAAAAGATAACAGAAAAATAGAATAAGCAGTTAGAAAGGAGATGTATTTATATGAGCTAGATAAAGTATTAGGGCAAGTAAATATAAATTTGGATGCAGGACCAGATTTAATAGGGCACGAAATGTATACAAATTTAAGGGATTGTAAAAAAAAGTATTTTTTAAAGATTTTGAATGAATTGAAATGAGAATGGTTAAATGAAGGGTTTATGTATAAAGAATTATGTAGTAGAATGTTTAAATTCATATGGAAGAAGGAATATAGAAGACAATTAAAAAACTGTAGACCTATAGCATTAAATAATAATGATTATAAAATCTTTATGAAAATAATACAAAAGAGATTTGAACCTAAAATAGAAAATATTATGGAAGATAGCATATATAGTATAAAGGGTAATGGTCATTGATAATTATTAATGATAGTCAGATAAATTGTGATTGCTATTATGAATAGAAAAGAAGAAACAAAAATCATAATAGGAGACCTTAATAATGCATATGATACAACTGGACATGAAGTCCTATGGGGAGCAATAAAAGAATATAAGTGAGAAAGTTAGGAAATTATGTATGTCAGCATATAGTAATAATAAAGTAAAAATATTTGTAAATGGTTTGATAAATCAAGAGGTGCATATAAAGAATGGTGTAAGACAGAGATGACCAATGAGCTGTATACTCTTTGCATTAGTTTTGAATGTGATAACATTAGAAATAAATTATAAAATGAGCAAGGTGGGGTCACCTGAAGAGTTAATAATTCCAGTTCTGTTAACATATGCAGATGACATTGTGATGTATTGTCAACTATGCCAGAAGAAGTAGGGCAGTGGATGTGTAACATATGCCAGCATAGGTAGCTGGAGTTTTGTAAAGAATTATGTCATTTATATATAAAATTGATTTGTACAGGTGCTTGTGTTGAAAATGTATTTGTAAAGTTGCTTGTGTTAAAAAAAGGTACCAACGGTGGGTCCTGCTGGACAGAAACAAATGCACTTGTATGTCAGACTGTATTGTAACTATTGAAATTAATATATTGTAACAGAGGATAGTGGAAGAGAAGAGGTTAATCTCAGTCCAGCTTACTTTGAAAAATAGTCTGATATTAAATTACCCGGTAAGCCATAAAGATTGTATCTTACAGTTCTGATTGCAGCCAGAGATGAAATGCCTGTAAAAACAAGGACTAAGAATTTTGCTATATTGTCCTTAGCAGTGAACTAGTTTCTATCCTGGAAGGATAGAAGTGTTGAAATGGTTTCATGGCTTCCAGATGCTATAACACATCTTAGTAAAGCTCTGTCTGTGTGTATGGTAGCACATATGTGCAAGATTCTGGTTCAGATTCTAGTAAAGGGGGTAATATGGGAACCAGATGTATGTGATGTCATTCTATAATCCAACGCTGACATTATGTTTTAATACTAGATGAGGCAGAAGCCTCAGAGCAGTCTGTTTTTGAAAACTGACAAGAAGGACCCCTCACCTACATCAGCTTGCCTTGCTCTAGTAAGTGAACTAAGGGATAGTAATTCTTTAGCTCAGTGATGAAAATATAGTGAGATTAGTTAAGTACTGTTTTTCTGTATCTGTGTGAATCTATTCATCTGTATTATTTTAATATTTCTTGTGATTCAAACTCTAGTATTTATTGTAAAGAAATATTTAAGTATTTTCATGGTCTTTTATTATTTATTGTTAAACATATTTAAACTTTTCATTGTGGCTGGTCTTTTAGAGAATATTTTAACCTTTGACACTGTGGCCACTCCCGGAAGCCTTACTGCATTGGTCAAACACTACCATTAGTATTAGTTTTAATTTCACTCAGTATAATTGGGTATTTTGTAAGAGCCTTAGGGTAGTTGGCTTCGGAGTGTCCTGGTGGCTGTATCTACATTACAGCCTGGACAGAGGAACATATCTAGTAAATCTGTGCCAGCCTTTCCAAGGTGTGTGTGTGTGTGTGTGTGTGTGTGTGTGTGTGTGTGTGTGTGTGTGTGTGTGTGTGTGTGTGTGTGTGTCTGTGTGAGAAAATCAAATCTTAACGAGTGTCTGTGTCAAGCTACTTGTAGCAGGGACACAGAACACTGGTTTCACAGACAGGGTGGTGGAGGACTTGGCCTGGGACACTCAGCTGAGGACTCAACTCTATAGCTGTGCCAGTGGGGAGTCTTATTGAGGGGGAGAGAGAGAGAGAGAGAGAGAGAGAGAGAAGGAAACCCAGACCCTGGACTGAGTGTATTCCCTGTGTGCTCTTTAGGGAAATTGTGTTTGGTGCAGAGAGCTGCATCTGGAAATTCCATGTGGATCTATCTATTTTTTTTGTTCCAAGTGAATGCCCCTCACCAGGGTCAGTGGTGAGGATTCAGGATCCTTGATTATTGGCCCAGAAAAGGGACATTCTTTATATATAAAACCAAAAACAAAATTTGGATAAAAGAATAGGGAGTAATAATTTGCACAAATGAGTGTCTAGAGGTGATAAGCATGGCTATGAATAAAGATAAAAGTAAAGGTTTAGGTGATGTAGTACTCAATGGGAAATGAAATTTCTATGTTAGGTGTAACATTTGGGAATAAAGATGCAAGTATAATTCAACTGGAAAAATAGAAGAAATAAAACAAACTTGCCTTTTCTAGAGAACATATAAATTATCCTTCAGAGAAAGGCTTATTAGATAGATTTAATACTGGTGGAAAAAATAGCATACTTAGCCGTTGTACTTAAGTTGCCAACAGTTTCTGAAAAGGAATTATTGCAGATATTTTTTCACTTATATGGAATTCTAGATTAATCTCTGTAAAAATATGAGTTTTGTATGTAAATAATGAAGAAGGAGGTTTAGGGTTAATTAACCCAATAGTATATGCTACTTATAGGTTCATAGGTTCATAGGTAGGCACTAGGCTATTAGCCCTAGGGCCTGTATAAGCCTAGCCAAAAAGGTACCTTGGCTTTCACTGCCCAAGAAAATTATTTTCCTGTGCCCCTGTTGGGCAGAGCCACAGAAGTGATCCCTGGGGTGAATTTCCTATTTCCCATCCAGTCATCAAGATTTTTCTTGAAGAGTGCTAATGAGGAGCTCTGTTTGACATAGATAGGTAGTCTGTTCCAGAGTATGGGAAGTCTCTGGGACAGGAATCTATCCCTCCAGCATGTTCTGTTTATTGTGGTGTCAAGGTTTAGGTCCCTACAACATGTAGCTCGGAGGGATTGGGATTTCTTTAAGTGGAGCATGTCCAACAGCTTTGGGTTTGACATAGCTTGGTATGTTAGGCAGAGATCGCCTCTGAGTAGGTGATATGCGACAGAGTAAAGCTGGAGTTTTTTGAGACGGTCTGCGTAGGGCATCTGTTTGAGGCCAGTAATCCTCTTTCTGAGGTATTTCTGTGGCCTTTCCAGTTGTTGCAGATGTCTTGTGAGGTACATACCAAAAGGGGCATTGCACTCTATAATGGGTCTAATGAGTGATGAGTAGAGGGGAACAATGACCTCTTTTTTTCTGGATGAGAAACCTTTTGTGATGAGGTGAGCCACATAGAAGGATTTCCTGACCACTGTGGTGATGTGATTATCAAAGGAGAGACTACTGCCCACCTGTACACTTCATTAAATTTGTACAAAGCGTTAAACTGGATAAATGAAAAAGAGAGATTAGTAGTACAACTGTATAAATATAAGTATGATAAATCTGTTGCTATAGTAAAAAAGAGATAAAGATTATAGAAATGAAGAAATAAAATGTTACCAAGAAAAAATATTTTTTTGTGGGAAATAATTGAGGATATAGAAACGTAATGATAAAACATTACTATGTAAAACCATGAGAAAATCAAACAGATGAAAAAAAAAATAAAGCTATAAAAATAAGAAGCAAATTGTCTAATCAGAAAGTAGAATATCAAGATTTTTTGTGGAGACTGGCAATAGATAAATTACCAGTAAAAGGAAATATGCCATATAAAAAGAAAAGTGATAGAATATATTTACATTGTCAAGAAGAAGAAACAGGGTGGCCTCGGTGGTGCAGCGGTTACCATTGCTGCCTCACAGCAAAAGAATCTCCGGTTTGAACCTCGGCTGGGGTGCCTTCTGTGTGGAGTCTGCATGTCCTCCCTGTGGTCATGTGGGTTTCCTCCAGGTGCTCCGGTTTCCTCCCAAAGACATGTTGTAGGTGAATTGAGCACTCTAAATTGGCCCTAGGCATGAGTGCATGCATGTGTGTGCCTTCTGTGAAAGGTTGGGTGCCAGGCTGGCAACTCGACATCGTAAAACTCCGCTGCCAATCCTGAGCAGACAGGTGATCTGCTGTGGCGATCCCTAACCAGGAAAAAAGCTGAAAGAAGATGTCAAGAAGAAGAAACTACTAAACATGCATTTTTGAAATGTAAAAGAGTAAAAAAGTTATGGAGAAAACTATGTAAACAAGATTTTTTTGAAGATATAAAAGAAGTGGATAAAATAAAAATGGATATCATTAAAAATGGATATTAAACATTGGTAAATAATATATTAATAGATGTAAAGTTATTTTATGTCATATTGATTACATAGAAAGAAAGAATAAATGAAATCATGTTTTTTGGTAAATGGATTTTAGCAACTATATTAAGTAAACTCAGATGGTTATGGAAGTAGGAGTTGGGGTCTAATAGGGATGAAAACAGTGTGATTGTAAGGAAATTATGAATGTATGCAAATGTATTTTTATATCCATATACGTGAGTATTTGTAAATATCTTGTAAATAATTATTTTTTGTATATAAATAAATGACCTCTATTCTTTGAAATAGGTGCCAAGGGATCTTTTACACCATTTGAGCTACCATCAGCTCAAGCAGATATGACTTTGGTTTAACAGACAAACTCAGGAGTGCAGCAACCCCATTTATGCACTACTATGTAAACAATTCAACTACTTGGTATGGAAATAGAACCCACAGCCTTCTGCACCAAAGGTGAATGTGCTACTTGTTGCATCAAATTTAAATTCTCCTGTTTCACATACTTTCACAGTTAACCTTTTTAATCCCCCCTTTATTTCTATTTTTTTTCAATTCCATATTGTGCATAATCAAGAAATGAAAACAATTACACATATATTCCACTTCTAAGATCATAAATCATTCCTGGATTTAATATGTAGTCACTTTTTGCTTTTATATTTTCATATTTATATATTCCTTTCTTTGCTATCCAGAAATTAGGTCCCTACCTTGTAGCATCTCTTCACATTTTTTAATATTGTGTGCTGATAAAAAGGTAATTCTTAATGGCCTTGGTTTCAACCTTATATGCACAATTATTATACTTCCCGTTTTAATTATGTCTTCCTTCTTATTTGTAGATCATTTTATTTCTCTACTGCTTTAAACTGCTGCCTTTTCTTTTCAGTAATGAATTTTATATCCAGTAGTGCTACTATATCTGCCTGTACCTGTTCACATCAGCTACGAATAACTAATCATCTTAAATAATAACCAAGCATCTTAAATCATTATTTAAATTATTAGCATGATAAAACACATACATTACCATATATATTTATCTGTTCTTCTCCATTGTTTTGTTTCTTTTTCTCTTTTTGACCCTATCCCTTATTGTATTAAATACAGTTTTCATGTGGAGGAAGTAATTGTAATAAGACAGGGGTCTGAGAGTTACTAGACCACCAGAAGCCATAGGGATCTAGATGCCCTGAGCTGCATCTTAGAGCTTTTTTCCAACCTTTTGATCCAATGATGGTCTGAATAAAAATCATGAGTAAAGTAAAAGATTCATATTTATTTTTTCTTCAAGGAAAAAAAAAAGCTGTGTTAAATCTTAATGTTCAAAGGTGACAGAATAGTAGCTTCCAATGACTGTATTTCATAAAACCACTGATCCACTACATTAACATACACTATATGAATCACAAATGGCCTATACTCAGTAAATCATCCCTCGGGTTTAGGCACCTAGGAAGTGAGACATTTGCCTGTGGTACATTTGATTGAAGACACATGGCTGAAGTGACATTCAACTGCAGAGAAATGTTGTTATGAATTCCCTGTGGGCAAGGAGAAGAATGTGGTGCCATGCCTACAACTGCAATAACCAAATGCACAATGGGAGAAATAATGTCCATGGTCCTCAGGGCAACATGAGACAGTAGGCAATATGGCAGTCATCAGCAGCAGACTGGTCAGTGGACATAGCATGTCAATGGCAATAAAAATGCATTGCACAATGGCAGTGCCTTTATAAGTGGTGTGTATGGACCACTACACCTTCACAGTGTCTAGGGAACATTACCTAAAATGCATACCGGAGCATAAATGTGATGACAGTGGAATGCAGGATTTCCTCCATGCTGCATCACACGTTGTAGTTACATAAGCATGTGTTGTATAATGTGCACAGCACTCATTCCTTTTTCTGGCTCCATGCACTTCTTTATTATAACTGTGAGCATGCAGTGTGTGCTTCTCTTTGCCAAAGGGAATTCACAATAGTCATAGTTCACTGCAGCTGAATGTTACTTCAGCCATGCGTCCCCAACCAAATGTACCACAGGCAAATATCTCACTGCCTAGGTGCCTGAACCCTCATCCCTCACACCCCCTGCTAATTATTTATACCAACACCATGAACACAAAACATCCAGGAAAGAGCAAAGTCCCAATCCACACTTGTTACAATCCCCCAAAGCAAATACCAGCATCCTGATATGAATCAACAGTTTGTAAAACCATCTTTCTTCCTAAATGTTGATTGTACCAAAAATCCAAAGAAACATACTGAGCTAATCCCAATAAACTATAGCAACAAATGCTTGGAAGGATATATATAACTCCTATCTGATAGTAGAAGTTGCCTCCCTTACCCTACAAAGGCAAGGGGCAGGTGAAAAGGAAGAAATCAAAATTGAATGTGGAAGGACTTTAGAACATTTCTGTAAGAAAAAAGAAGAGAAAGATCGATGCTGACTACATGGCTCAAGCTGTGGATTTACAATACCAGCTGCATGAGAATTTAATACACACTGAAAACAGTGGTATTAATAAGACTAGCTGTGATGAACATCTATCCTTTATAACAATTGATATAGCAGATATTACTGTATTAGAAGCTGAAGATTCTTCAGAGCTAGCCAGCAAATATATTTTTGTAATTGGAGATTCAGTTATTAGAGGAACTGATACTTATATTTGCAGAGAAGATAATGAACATCAAATAGTGTTATGCTTACCCATCCTTAGATCCAAGTTGCATTTGAATATGGACAGGGATGAGCTTTGTTTTACTTGAATGGATAGTCTGTTCTGGAACAGTGGTAGCCTCTGTGATATATATCCATCTCTCCACAACATTCAATTTAGATACCTGGACTGAGTATTTCTGATGCCATTTGACATGCTGATGTTCAGTAGGTCCATCATTATTAGGTTGGAGGATGCCTTGTATACCAGATATGTTACCTCTAAGCACTCTGTAGGATACTGAGTATAGTGATAATCTTTGAGGTGATCCATGCAAGAGCTATTGTTTAGGACTTGTATCCTTTTAGTAAGGTATCTCTGTGAGTATTCCAATTGTTGCATGGATCTGGACAGATACATACCAAAGTGAGCATTATACAAAAATGATTGACCTAATGAGGGCTTGCAAAGGGGTACAAGAACATCTTAAGATCTAGTCACAATCAATTTGTTTATAAGCTGTGCAATATATAAAGACTTTCTTATGACTCTTGGCACATGTTGGTCAAAAGTTAAGTCACTCTACACACACATTTCCAAATGCCAAACAACATGGTCATTTCTCAGGGGGCATTGTCAATTTGGCAGTTCCCTGGAGTAGATGATTTCCCAAAGGATACAATAATGTATTTTTTTGGAGTTTAGTTTCAATCCATGATTCTGGCACCAGTTATTGTTTGGGACAAACCTTCCTGCATGATTCAAAAACTGCTCCTAGCTTGCAGTCATCTTAGTCAGCCAAAGCCCTTTGGTATTTCCTTTTACTGTTTTTCACCTTCATCCATTGCTTTGGTGATAAGAGTAAAGCTTAAAACTTGCCCATGATTTTGAGCCTTTCACACTTTGTCCTGATTTTTGCCCTAAGATGTTGAGAGATAAGAGCATGTGTTTGACTGCCCCCGATTTTGTGTCATAGTTTTGGTCTGTTCCTCATATGTGTGATTTTCTGGCAAATTTATGAGGACTTCATAACTTAAATAATGATAGACACTTGAGTTTCAGACAAACACTGAGACATTTGCTAAACAAACAATACTGTCTTGCAATGAAAACAGACTTAGCATGAGCAGTAAACTTCTCTGCCCTTGAAACTCACATTCATTGAAATAGCATGAAAAACCAACATTCATTTTGCATCTGGCCAGTGGAGGACTAAGCTTACCTCTGGGCTATTTTCAAACCATAGGCTCCTTACACTTTTTAGGGCCATGCATACATACATGCATTTTTTGATTCACCTTCCTGATTGGATTAAATTATATTCCTTGTATAATACAGCACCACTTATTAGAATGTGTTTTAAATTTGTAGTTTTGAGCAGTCTTCTAGCAAACAATGAAACAAAATGTATGAACCAATAATGACAAAACTACCCATTTCAGAAAATGTCAACCATAAAATGCCACTCAAAGTTCTGTCATTACAATCCACCATTATCAGTAAATATGCAAAATCTCTGCAGAAGTCAGTCATATAAATAATTCCACATTAAAGGGAGCTGTAACTAATGAAGAGGTTTCTGCTAGCAAACACCTTTATATTTCATTGTTTCATCTACAAATAAAGTGCCTGTTGCCCTTGAAGAATAAATTGACTATGTTACATTAAAAAAGGGTAAGCTAGTAATATTGCAATAGGGAATTGATGGCAAACTGATAACAGGTTCATAGTTACTGGGTAACTCCTCCAAAGTGCAGCATCCACTCACTTTAAAGTACAACACAGTACAGTATCAGCGATCCATCTGCATACTGTGGGAGTAGAATCCATAGCCTTCTGCATCAAAAGCAAGCATACTACCTGTTGTGCTACTAACAATGCAAACAATGTAGGATAAGCAACGCAAAACTTTTTCCCTGAAGCTCTCAGCTCCTTGTAAAATCCACTTGAGACTCAACTAAATCTCTCAACTTCACAGCACAAGAAATCTGGAAAAAGACATTTATTTGGGGGGACAAAGGCCCAATACCAGGGACACATTTTAAATATTGCTTTTATAATCTTAGAAAGTTGCTAAAATAAAGTGTTTTGTGTTACTGTGTGTTTCTTGAAAGATAGGAAGACTGAAACTTAAAGGGATATCATTATTTAGTGAATTCAGTTCTCACTGCTTTGCCAGAAAACCACAAACTGTATGAGGAACAGACCAAAAGTATGAGCCAAATATTCTGTGAAAATCTGGAGAGTTGAGAGCTATGGACTCAACTACCCAAATCACAAGTGGTGGTATGGATAGAGAATTCAGGCTATTGTTTCTTGTACCTAAGGTACAGGGTTTGAGCCTGGCTAACACTAACCACCGAGGTATACCTAACTGGGACATTACACACATACACCTCTCCTGAAAAACTGAAACTGTACATAAACGTAAGGAAGCAACTGTACTAAATGAATCAGTCAGGAACGAATCAGCAAAGCAAAACTCTCCTTATTGTAGGAAGCATGGTAGCAATGATTAGCACTCGGGGGGGGGGTCAGCATAACTCCAGCATAATGTGATCACATACCTTTATGGAACACGACTAATATTTAACTCATTCACTCCAATGGAGCTCAGAAAGTTGGCACTGTAACTTCCAATGGGTGGAGCCTAAGCCTTTTGACAGAATCAAATTATGTCCTCATATTTCAGACAAATGTTCATATCTCTGGAACCACTGGAGTTATGAAAGAAGTATAAATGGCAAACTCTTCAGCCCAAACTGTTTTTATAGTGCTAGTACTCTTTAGGTCCTAGGTATTAAACTGAATTTTATTAATCACAGTAAACACAGTAACTATTATGTTTGTAATATTTTGTAAATAACTTACAGTATCTCTGCAACCACTCAAGTTACACACATACTGTCAGCAGCATTTTATTTATCTACCTGAGTCCTTTCATATGAGTCTATAGAGTTCTGTCTGTGTTACGTGGTTTTTGAGATATTTGGAAAAATGTGAAAATTATATCTATATAAATTAATATAATAAAAACAACAGTTAATATCTCTTTACCTGCACTAGACAGAGGTCAAATATTAATGCAGTTAAGTTTACCATTGTATAAGCTTTAAGCAGAAATCTTTTAAAACCTTGTCCATAGCTTGGTTTTGGAATTATTGAGCCAAATATGAACAAGCAAAATTTGACAGCAAGAGGCATCAGTAGGATGTAACTGCAGATGCACCTGGAGGCGTCACTCGGAGTTAAATTCTGCACGCTTTCCACATTAGCATGTGATGCATGCAATCCTCATTGATTTATTTTTTCCCAAGAGACAGGTCTTACTGCTGTAAAAGTGGGGGGCACTTCCTCCCCCTCAGTCTATGGTTCCAGCTCCCTTGAAATGTAACAGTTTACAGATAGCAACATCTGATGCATCTCTGATGGTTGTTAAAATTAGGAGCATTAATAATATATTTTTTTTAATTGGAAAATTTGCTATGTTCCCACAAGATTGATGTTATTGTTTGTGAAACATGGTCAAAGAACAATAACTGGAAACTAGTTCTGTCAGGGTATACATGTTTTTACTGTAACAGACATTCTAACAAAAAATCAGGTGGAGGTGTTATGATAGGGATCAAAGAAGGTTATGAGACCTGTGATTATTACATGTTCAATGATAACACTAATACTATAAACTGTGTAACTGTCACAATAAAGACAACCCTGGAACATATAACAATTGTTGGAGTATATAGACCATCAAAGTCAAGTGCAGATGGCCTAGAGGAATTCATATATTTCTTGCATGAAACACAGGAGGGAAGAATAATATTAGCTGGGACTTCAATTTACCAGAAACAGACTGGAATAATATTGATTGAACAATGTTAGTAAGGAGATTATTCACAAGGTATGTTCAGGAACAATTGCTTCAGATTGAAAAAAAAGACTACCAGGGGACGGAACATACTAGACATCGTTTGTGTTCCTATATAAGTTACTGCTACTTCAAGTCAAGTTTTACCACTGTTGATATGCAGTAATTATGGGATTATAAAAGCTAATTTGTTGCTAGATAATTCTGCCAAACTGAAATCTAAACCAATGCACAGAAGGTTAATTACAGATTATATGGAAGCAAAACATTCACTATGTAAAATTAACTGGAGTGAGGTGTGCATTGGAAAAACTGCAGATGGAATGTGGAAAGTTTTGAAAGAAAAATTGTATGAGTGAAAAAAATAAAAAAAAATGTTTAACATCAGGATCTAGGCATACAACACCAGGGAGATATATTTTCATAAGAACAAGGTATCTGCTTAAGGTGAGAGACAAAAACATAAGAAATGGAAGAGAGGTCAAACTACATCTTTGAAAACTGAAATAGTCACGCTGGACAAACAGATTAAGCACAGTGTAAGACAAGCTGAAGAAAAATTTGAAGAATATTTATATAACGATATTGAGCATAATAGGAAACCATTTTACAGATACATAAGATGTGGACGGAGTAAAGACAAACAAATTGATAAACTGTGTGCAGATTCTAAAATGTATTCTCAGACACAACAGATTATAGATATATTTACAAACTCTTATGCAGAACAGGCTCCACAAAAGGGGTGATAAGTTGTCCTAGTGATATCCAGGTAACCCCAGATACTGGGCTCAAATTAGATTATATTGAAAAAGAACTGCACAAACTGGATCCAAACAAAGCACAGGGAGGAGATGGAATTAGCAGCAATGACCTGAGAACACTTCAGCAAGAAGTTATGGTACCATTATATATATTATTCACTAGGTCATATAAATATGGGGAGATTCCTCAAGACTGGAGACATGTGCTTATTAAACCTGTCTTTAAGGGAAAGATGAGTAGGACAGACCCAGAGTCATATAGACCCTTAAGTCTACTTTCATGTTGTGGAAAAATAATGGAGAAGGTAATATTGGATATGTTATTGTCAGAACTGGATAATTTGTGACTTGAAACCATATATCAGCATGCATATGTTGAAAATAGATCTATTACCACCTGTAACATGATGTTGTATAACAATATAATAACTATGAATGAAAAATTGTGCTGTGATGCAATTTATATAGATTTAACTTCAGCATTTGACAGGATCATGCACAAAACACTGTTCAATAAATTAATACAACTAGGTACTGGTATAGCTGCATGGCTTACAAATAAGACATGGCAAGTATCATACAGCAACTGGACAGGTGAAATCCTTGGTTACAGTCGGGTTGTCTCACAGGCCTCTGTTCTATGCCCTTACTTGTTTAGATTGTAACTTTCAGATCTAACTTTTCCATCTGAGGTGTTCTACAGTCTATATGCAGACAAACTGAAATTGGGTAAACTGATTACATATGCTACAGATAAGTACAGATAAGGCATGTCTGCAAAATAACTTGACTAAATTGACCATTTGGGCAAAGGAGAATAATATGTTGATAAGTACATCAAAAACAGATAATGTGGATTAAGACTTAAAGTCAGGGCAGATTTTAAATATTGCCCTTATATTGACATTTTGTATTTACTTATTTTTCCCGAAGGCTATGGGTTCTGAAACTGAAATGTATTTCATTATTATTATTGACTGCAGTCCTTTATGAGTTGCTAGAAGACCTCACATTTTATGAAGTACAAAACAACACTTGAGTGATCTGCCCCCTCCCCGCACATGCATACATGGATATGTCATAAATTCACACACACACACACACACACGCAAACACACACACACACACACACACACACACACACACACACACACACACACACACACACACACACACACACACACACACACACACTCACTGACATAGACACTCATGCACTTAAGTAAAAAGGGTGCTTACTTTCCTACATACTGACTGGTGATGGCACATATAGTATAATTAAAATAAAGAGAACAAAAAAATGTGCTCCCATGCTTCCACCTTTGAACATCTGCAACTTCTTCTTCCACTTTTCGTCCTTTCAGTTTCAGGATTCCTCAGTCAGCTCTGGCATCCTAAGCCAGTTGGAAATGGCTCCTCGATACTTGGTACAAAAGCCTAGTCAATTTCATCTGGAGTGCCATTTCTGCCATTCTCAAAATGCAGACCTGTAATAAGGTCTAATAACCTTTTTTCCATTTGGAGAAGGTGTTAACGTTGGGTAGTCCTAGAAAACAGTCCAGTGTGTGGAATTTGCTGAATTCTTTGTCTTTCTTGTTTTAGTTCATAACAAAACTCAGTACTTCTTGCATATACAATAGCATGCACATAATTCTTAAGAGAAAAAGAAATAAAATATGATTTCTTTTTCTTTTCACTGGGGACTGACACGAGAACCTAGTACCATTACAAAATGCACTTGTTTAAAAGTAACCAGCAATCAAAATCTGCCAATCACTGAATAACACGTATTCTAAAACCCCTCCCATCCCAACACTGCAGTGTTAACCCTTTAATACTCAGGGCAAGCAGAATAAATTAACACTGTGTATAAAATGCAGTAATTAAAATATATCCTTGAACAATGCTGTATTAATAAAAATCATTCACAATTTACCAGCCCTTAGGCTAAGGACACTGTTAATACTGATATAATCATTCAACCCCGGGGGTTTGCCTGCATCCAGTTTAATCTGTGAAATTAACTCCCTATATTCTAATCTGGCTTCCCAAGCACCACCCCTGGGGGCATGTAAAAGTTGTTTTATGACAAAGAACCTAAATTTGGCATTCCTGCAGTTTTTAACATGCTTAAACATTGCACGAGTCTCCGTTTCTCTTACTATATTGTACGAGTGTTCATATGCCCACTTCCTTAAGCACCTTTCCATCTTCCCAGTATAAAAACTGGGACATACTTCACAGGTAACCAGATAAACTACTCCTGTATTATTACAGTTATAGTGTCCCAAGGACTTAAATAAAAAGTCCCTTGGTTCTAAATAAATGTTCTCCTGGTCAGCCACAAGAGTGGATTGATTGGAAAATCCACACCTAAATATACCAAGTTTCCTGTTGTTCAAACTTAAAATCAACAATCTCCCCTCTCAAATATCTCCTTCAGATTCATGTCCCTTCACCTGATAAATCTAGGTTCCTTAGGTATAAATTTGTTAGTATCTTCATTGGTTGTAAGCACTCCCCAGTATTTCATAATAATGTTCTCTATATCTGATGACTTAGCTGAATACGTGTGGATAAAAGCTTAGCCAAAATCTCCATCAGTCTGCTCACTACTTGTAGATGGTAAACTATTCAAACCTAAAAGGGGCTTATATTTCAGCTCCCTGTCTCTAACCACCTCTTCTGTCAAACTGTCTATAAGCCAACACGAGTACTTCCTTTGTAAAAAAAAGTTCTTTAATGAATTCTGTCTCTTTCTGAAAGGTGTCCCCTTTCTTGTTATCTAATTGAGTTATTACATTTTTGTCTTGTTAATAATTTTTTTGTGTTTGATAATGATATCTACCACCAGATTCAGAGTACAACCATGGGGTTACAATTTGCCCCTATGTATGCTAATCTGATGATGGCTCCATTTGAATTTGAATATTTATATAATCATGAGCTTATGAGCAAAATGTTATTCATTATTTTAGATACATTGATAATTTGATTTTTATTTGTCATGATGATTATAACGACGTTGTTAATTTTGTTAAGGATTTACAGAATAATAGATATACCCCAGGATTCACGAATCCTCTGTGTAAGACTAAATAAGTCTTACTCGTAAACTGCAGTTGAACGGTATGATGGCAGCATGCCATGCATATTCATGAGGGCACGCTGACTCCACTCCAAGTCTAACACGGACCGTACAGGAAGGCAGGGGGCATGTCTAACTGCCGAGCAGTCCAAAGGTCCACGCCCCTGCAAGTGTCTGAATTGTGAAATGTCAACACACATGAGCGAGTCCGCTCAAATGTCTACATACCCAACACTACACTCCCTCACATTGTAAACCCCCAGTACAGTTATAAAATGTAAAACTTTAAATTTGTTTTTTATAATTCCCGATATAGCTGCCCGTATTTGCGTGTGTTTGCGCGGGTGTGCCCATTGCTTAGCTGCAGTTAGCAATTTCAACATTGAAGAGCATAATAAGAAATGTTTATGCAAATTAAACCAAATAGCAATAGCTTGTAGTGGTAGAGCCTTCGCACAAAGAGGAGTCATTTATGTTTTAAATTAGTATATGAAATAATTCCTGACATATATGAATAAAATTTTACTAAAAAGCATTGAAATGGCCTATGTATCAGTGAACAAAATGTATATATATATATATATATATATATATATATATATATATATAAATATAACAAGGATCTTGACATATAATTGTCTATAGCTAAGCAGCGCTTTACCCAGTGCAATATAGTTGCCTGTAGTTAAACAGCGCTTTACCCAGCGCAATATAGTTGCCTGTAGTTAAGCAGCGCTTTACTCAGCGCAATATAGTTGCCCGTAGTTAAGCAGCGCTTTACCCAGCGCAATATAGTTGCCCATAGCTAAGCAGCGCTTTACCCAGCGCAATAGGTTTGCACAAAGGTGCGCACCGTGCTAACCAATGCACTGTAGGGCAACATGGATCATCGTAGAGCAAAGTTGCCTAAACACAGCCACACCCCCTAGCCTGTCTGGACAGTAGTAAAATAAAAAGCAATGACAAGGTTCGAAACCCAGGACACAGTGCACCATAATCAAAAGTACTGAACCACTAAGCCATGACAGCTTCGGATAAACAGCCACTGTTAACATACATATACTTATAAATGGTAGATTAACCATTGCTAAGCAGGTCTGCAGTCAGCCGATAATTTTCAAAAACAGCCAATCACAAAAAAGTGCGGGAAATGTGGCATATTTAAGCTCCATAGGCGAGAATACTCGCCATAACTGATTGTAGCTCCCATCTGCAGTTAGAATGGCTGGTGCTGGAGAGGGTACTCATTTTCGAGCGCAACACTGGGGCATCGAGGAGTCAAAATACATTGTTTGGCTCCTTGTCCACCGTCATGAGTCAAGACTCCTGCAGGGCCAGTTCCAAGGGACAGAGTACAAAGCAAAGGCTTGGAACTGGTTCGCTCATGATCTCACCAGTGCCACAGGTGTCCCTCGGACTGGTGAGCAGGTCCATCTCCACCATGCAGAACTGAAGAGATGGAAGCAGGACCTACTGAACCAATGGATACAGGAGGCCCGTGACATGCAAGATGCCCCACTACTGAGTAGGTAGCCATGGAATGCAATATGTAAGACATGCTAATTTAGTCTATATAATGGATAGGTATGTCTCAATATCCCTTCATTTACTTCACAGCTGCAGGTGTCCATGCTGCGAATCAGCAAGCCTATGCAGATAGACTGCTAAGGCTGCGCCACCAGGCAGGTTAGTAATTATTCTGCATGTATTGTTATATAAAATAGGTGAGAGAGCCTGAAAAAAAGTGTTGTAGCCCAATAATACAGCCATAAAATGCCCTGAATAATTCCTCTGCATGTACTGTTATATACAATAAGTCAGAGGGCCAGAAAAAGAGTGTAGTAACCCATTAATAAAGGTAAAATAAGTCTGGAATAATATCTCTGCATGTACTGTCATATAAAATAAGTGAGCGAGCCTGAAAAAGAGTGTTGTAACCTATTAATAAAGGTATAATATGTCTTGAATATGTCTTCCGTATGCACTGTAATATCAAATAAAGGAGAGAGCCTGTAGAAAAGTGTGTAATGTAATTAATAAAGGTATAATACTTGGAGTGTGCCTGTGTCACTTACTTTGAAATGTTGTTGTACCCTTGCATTATATAAATAGTACTGCTGTATTAAGTGCTGTCAACCCACAGTTGGGCAGTCCCATATAAAGTGGATGAAGGAAGTGCCAGTAGCTGTGAAGCATATATACAGTCCTCAACAGTCGGTTAATGGCTGGCATGCATAGGTAAATCTGGCACACGAGTAGCTTGTTAATGTGTTCCCCAGAAATGTGAGTGTGCTACATGAAATGTAGGGTTCTGTAGAAATTTAACTGAAAATGTCACATGAACACAACCAGATATGTAGATATATAAATATAAATAAAATATATAACTATGTAGCAGTAACATCTGCATCTTGGAAAGTTAGTATGTCAGATATAGGTCAGGTATATAATGAACTAGCCAAACCCATTACACAACCTAATGCATGTTGCCAAGTGTAATAATACATGTAGGGGATATACACCTGCAGTCAATAGGAATGTAGTGTAGACTAAAAGCACTTATAAGATGTTAATGGAGGTTTCTTTTACACCCTACTGTATGTGCATAAACAATGCAATTCCACACCTCAATGGGTATGTCTAATCTAAAAACATTTGTTGGGACATATGTCCTATTGTTCTATAAATATCTGCATTTACTTTGATGCATGTGCCCTGTTCAAACACCACAATCTTGGTAGCCTGTTGCCACCAATCATCCCTGTATGCTGTTGTAATGTCCACTGTTGTTCAATATATGCATGTGTTATGCTTGCTGTTCAACTGTTGGAACCCTGGTGTGTTGGGTTAATGGGAATATTACTGCATGCTGTTACAACTAACTTGGAATGCTGTTGTCTATGTTGTAATTAAACACACCTAATCACAGAATGTATGGGAAGGTCAGTCCCAGTGGACCCACCTGTCCCTCCTCAGCTGGCGATTGCACCTGGCACCAGCAGATCCGGTGCCCAGCCCGGGCTCCCCTCCTCCGTTGATCCTGTGCCACCTTCGGGTGGATGTGCTGCAGGGGATGGGGCTCATCTCCCCCTGTGCAAGCGTGGGTGGAGAAGGGCCACCTGTCACCCTCCGAAGGGTCCAGGCTGTGGTGCGTAGGGAGATCCAGCATTCAGTCGCTGATCCCCTATGCCAGCTCGAGGCGAAAGTGGCGCGACTCATGGGTGAGCATGCCCCTCCTATGCAGCCCCCAGCACAGCCACCCTTGGGGCTGTGAAGGTGCAGTGGTGACTGCCCATGGGTGGGGATCTTAGTTCCACTGTTACCATCTGTGGGCTCTTGGGCTTGAGATTTCCAAACATCCATCCCCGTCAATTGTGTTCACCCACCCCATGTGTCATACTCCACCCCTGTATGCATCTTGTTTGTCTTGTCTGTTTACCTCCCCAACCTACCTCCCCAAATATACCTACTTCCTCTACCTCACATTCCACTCTCACCAAAAAAAAAAAAAGGGCACTCTGTTCCCACAAAAAAATTACACCCCATACATAGCTGCCAATTTTGCACACATGTCCGCTGGACATGTAAACTGATAATTATAATTGGTAGTACAACATACTTTGTTGTCCTCACCCCTCTCTCAGGGGTGGAAGGTTTCAAATTTCACTCCAAATTTATTGCATATGCACAGCTGTTGCTGGTAAAGAAATGGACAGCTATGGACCTTCCCTACACCCATCCTGCACATCCTGAGCTGGTTTCCCCTACTGTCTTTCCCTCTTTGTGCCCCCTTTTTCACCACTTTCCTATCTCCCCATTTTCTTTTCTTTCAAAGAAATTAGTGCAGGGGTTAGCAGGAGTAAGCACGTTTAAGCAGTAGTTAGTGGGCTTAAGTGAGTGTGCGCATGTGTGCGCTTAGCTAAGTATTGCTAAGTGTCACGCAAACCCGCGCAAACCCACTTACAACTTCTTAAAAGTGCCTTAGTCACTCTGTATGTCAGGGCCCTTATTCTGCTCAGCAGCAAAATAAAACACCTCTGTCAGTCTCGAACCCCAGACCTTGGGCACACTAGACTGCATGAAGTACCACTAAGCCACAGCAGATATACAATAACTTGGTGCTGAAATAAATATATCATGCAATACAATGAGTAAATGTAAAGGAAAAATAGGAAGGCCATAACACAAAGCTTGTTCTGTGGATCTTTACCAGCAATTGCTGTGGAATTGCATTACATGACTGTGATAAGAGAAGCAGCCATTCTAGCAGCAAATAATGTTATAGAGGCACTTTCCAACCCCCACACTGTATCATAGCAGGACAAACGCTGGCATATCTGATTAGCGCAGAGGCCATACTTCCTAACTGTAACTACTTTTCAGGGATGTCCCTGATTGTGAAACATATTTTAGCTGTGTCCCTCTGAGTCCCTCTGAAAAGTACTGATGTTAGTCAGAAAGGTGGACAGACCACCTGCCTTGATAAACTAACAGGTACACACCAATCCTTTAAGTCCAGTAAGATAACATTCACACAATAATACATAATGCTCTCTGTATGTCTGCACCTTCCCCCAAATTTTAAATATACGTGTGTGTTTAGGGTCTACCAAGGATGTAGGTAGGCATACTCAGTACTGGAATTGTCCAGTTTTCCTGAGAATCCTGTGCTAATGTCAACAATAAAAAACAGAAACCCTGCAGAAGTGAGTACATTAATATGCACAGTATAACAGTTCTCAAACAGTTCATGTGCCAAAAGAATACTTCTCAATAACTACTTTTGTATGGCAGTTAATTATATAAGTAGAAAAGAAACTACATACTCACATATATCTTGTGTAAGCATTTGTAGGGGTGAGTTAAACTCTACACTGATAGCTCTGTACTGGAAGTGGCAACAGTCAGGTCTGAGTACAACATGTACATCACTGTCTACACCTCTAGCTTCAGATAGAAGAGGTATACCAACCTTCTGACTTAAACAACAGTCTCCACAGAAAACAAGCATGGGCCGCACTCTGGAAATCTGAAAGGGCTACGCCTACATAACTTATCAATTTATAGCATTGGGTTGCTATGACAGTGAGTACTGCAATTACCACACAGCAGGCTGTATGCATTTACCAAATGCTGGGCACCAATAGGTGCAGAGGGCATCACATGCACATGTGCAGATACCTATAAAAGCAGACTGTACTTGCTATCCTCACATGCAATCATTACATTGCACGTGTTATAGCATCTGTAAACCCGGAGAGGAGTAAAAAAAAATTATTACTTAATAAAACAAAAATTTAATTAAGTAAAACAAATTTACTGAATTACTAACCAAAAATATTAATTAAGTAAAAAAAAAGCTTCATTAATAACCAAAAAAAATAAGTAAAAGCAAACTTTACTTAATTAATACCAAAAAAAAATCGTCAAAACATACACAGACGGACCTGAAAGTGACAAACAGGTATGTAACAGATATGTGGTTACCGGCAAGTAGTAGATGTTTATGAAGAGTACTGTACATACTTTGAAACATGCATATGTGGCAGGTATGTATGCACTGATGCCATGCATAACTACTGCCATGGACAAATTAGTGTGTAGCTGTGTGCAGTGGGACATAACTGTGACATATGTAGCTCAGCATTAAATGTCAAACATCTGATCATGTTATCTATGTTCTGTACAGAACTGTGTATAATGGCTGTTTGGGGGAGTAGTGCAAACAGCTATATAAACCTGGATGTGACAGAGTAACACATGCATGATAGTCATATAATGTGTAGCTTAGCATTGGCAACTGCTGTACCAGGCTAGTATAGTAATGTAGCATTAGCAGCTATAAATACTCCCTGTAATATTACTGTTATGCACACATGTGACAACTGTTCATGTTGTAGCAAGGCCCAACAGGTCATCCATGAGGTCTACGGACTTACAACAGTATGGACCTTGTGTGTGTATGGCACACACATATGGAGAGATATTTATGTGTCAGATATATTAGCATCTTAACATGTGCATAGAGCAAGGGACATACTGCAACTGTTTGTGAAGGGTGGGCATATTTATGTTGGTGAAGGTTGTTATGTGCATATTTTTATGTAGGTTGAAGTGTGTGGAAAACAAGACAGCATACAGTGCTGGTATATGACATGTGGTGTTTAAATGCTGTGGGTATGATTTGTTAGGTTTTTAGTCTTCCAGACAGGGAGCCCTGCTAAAGATACATGGGCTGAGAATACCTTCAATGCATTCTGCACAAGACTGTGCAATATTATTACATAACTGAATCCCTCTCAACCTTTGCATAATTGATATTTCCACCATGAATGGTGGACTGTATATGTGCCTATATATAAATCTATATGTACACCAATGGATGTTTATATGTACGCTCAAGCTCAATGTTGTAAATGTATTGCCATCCCTTTTGTTAAAAACCCTGTACCCATGAACTACCACATAGGTGGTAGCCTACTCCACACCAAAAGTGTGATAAGAGACCATGGACACAGGTGGACAGTAGTGTCCCTTTTGATAATCACAGTGCCACACTAGTCATGTAACTGTGTATGGTCCACATGTCATCAGAAAAGGTGTGTCATCCATGGAAAAATAGGTCAGTGTTCCACTCTACTCATCAGTCATAAAACCCATCATAGAGTACAATGGCCCTTTTGGTATGTACCTCAGAAGACATCTACAACAACTGTAGACACCAGGCACATACCTCACAAAGAGTATTACCGGACTCAAACAGATGCCCTATGCAGACTGTCTTACAAAACCACAGCTACACTGTGTCACATACCGCCTACCCAGAGGCAACCTCTGCCTAACATACAAAGCTATGCCAAACCCACAGGTGTTGGACATGCTCCATGTAAACAGATCAAAATCCCTACAAGCTACACACTGTACTGATCTAAACCTTGTAACGTCAAAAAGCAGAACATGCTGGGGTGGTACATTCTCATCTCAGACACATACCATACTCTGGAGCTAACTACCTATCAATAGCAAAGAAAGGTCCTCATTAGCAGTCATCATGAATAATCATGGTGAATGGATGTGAGATAGGAAATACAAACTGGGAATCACCTCTGTGGCTCTGCATAACAAAGGCACATGAACTTAAATTACATGGGTGTTGAAGGGCAGGGTACCGTATGGCTAGGCTTCTATAGGCCCTATGGCTAATAGCCTATTAGCTACCTAGGACCCGATACACACACGCATGAACTTGTTGCATTAATTGCTATGTGAGGTTGACTGAGTGTGATGGTGAATGTGTAGGTGAATGTGTCAACGTTGTGTATATGTGTGATAGCCTAGTAGGAAACTGTTTATATCATGGTATGTAGTGTTCTAGCTCTGATCCCCACAAAATATATGTATGCTATTGCTAGGCAGGAAAAGCAGTATGGCATACAGTGTGACGTAGTCACATGGTGTTGACTGGAGTGTACCATTGTAGGCTAAAGCAGTACATGTATGCTTATTGATTGTTAACACTAGTGAATACAAATCCCGTATGAACTGTAGTACTAACTGAAGCTGTAGGCCTACACAGCACAGTATGGTGTATATCCACATTGCTTGGAAACACTGTTTTGTTTGTTACCTGTAATCCACACACATTACATACCTCAGGCATAAGGTTTTGTAAGTGCTGACACACAGTACTGTATGGTACACAGGTAAAGCTCATCTGGGTTGCCATACCTTTGTGTCTTGTAGGTATGTCTGATGTGTGTGTGGGTATGCCTGTAACATGGCCTCGGTTCTATGTGTGTTACAGGATATAAGTGCATATCTAGCAACATGTATAGTGTAGTACAGCAGTATGCCACCTATGTTGATGAATGTGCACATATGTTACTTAGGGGTTTGCTATCAACAAGTAGTGTGGTGTACTGGTAGTACTGTAACTGTACTTTACAATCATTTCAATGGATGACATATTTCTATATGCATTAGCTTCATATATACCTCCTGTGGCTAGGTGGTGCATTGTGTCACATAAAGTGTGCCATGTACTGTTGTGTAGTCTTACTTACTGGTTTCACTTTGTTACTGTGTAGAACATGGTTTAATATATAGAACGTGCCAGGCACTGTCAGGCAGTTGTGGGCTGAGCACTGATATGTGGTATTAAAAGTGTGTATCTACTGACAGCCAATAGGTTGCTATATATGGCATTTCATTGATATCTGTACTTTAGAATGTTAAGTGTGCCACATGACTTGCTCACAATTATTGTTTTATTGTTTTCCAGGGACATGTCTCACCATCGCAACCCTGCGTATTCCCCTGAAGAGGAGGAAATCATAATATCCACCCTAGTACAACATCACAACCTGCTGTTCTCCAGAACCAGCCAGGACCAGCATAAGCGCACTGCACTGTGGCAAGATGTTGTCCATTGGGTTAATGATATAGGCATGCATAACCGGACTTATGAGCAGGTACGCCATCACTGCAGTGATTTAATTAGACATGTCCAGCAGCATGCCTCCGATGTCCGCAGACAGCAGCTTGCTACAGGTGGTGGTGCAGCATTACATCCGCCCCTCACCAGAGTGGAAGAGCTGCTCCTCAGCATGGTGGCTCCTGGCCAACCACTACAACAGACATGTGTCATTATGGAGGAAGGGGTCACCCAGCAAGTTGACTCGGAGCGTGCAGGTAACATGGCATATCTGTAGACTACTGTTAGCTCGATTGTTAGAACATGCATATGTCAGATGTGTACTGTGTATTTAGAAGATGTGGAGCCTGGTGTTGTGCAATACTGATAATTTGGAACATAATCTGTATGCCTGTGACTGTCAACCATTGTACTACTGTAAAATTGCAAACTCACAGCAGCAATGCCATAGTTGTTGACACTGACATACTGTCTCATATCCTTGTAGGTCCCTCTGGTGTGACAGCAAGACAGCAGACCCATGCTGGTGAGTGTTCTACATTTAATATAGCAAATAACATGTGCATGTCATAGGTGAGTTGTAGGCCATATACACATGTAAAACACCTACACGTAATGCATGCTCTACATGTTTTCTGTGGGACTATGCACATCCCAGTAACATGAGTAGCTGCCTCAAACACAAGCAATACACAGAGCATGCCAAACAATTGTGGTACACTGTAGTGGACATTGTATAGGTAGAGTCAATACACATGCACACAACATACACCACTTTGTCATATGCAGTACGTGTTAATGTGATACACATGGCATATTTAGACACCTGCTGTAAGGTCAGACTCCAGTATCCCAAATGTCATCCACACAGCACACATACTATACCTGAGGGGTAGAGGCCTATCATGGGGTGGTGCGACACTCTTCAACACACAACACATTCATCTTAGGCAATGCTCCCTATTGAACACCTTACATACCCGTGTAACTACTGCCTGTGAAATGGTTAATGTAGCCACAGTGCTGCAGTTCAGGTACAGCAAGATAGTTGCCAGTGTGGCACACATTAGTGGCCTTGAGTGACCACATGATGCTGCCTGATGATGGCTCATGGTACTACACTACATCCAGTTACAGTAACTACAGTACTACACATAGCATTCATTGCTATACACCTAACAGTTGTGTGCATCCAGCCATGGTATGTATACCTGTGAGTGATGGTGCACAGGACATTGAAAAGCATTTAATACTTGCACAGCAATGTTGTGTCCATGTACACATTGTGTTCCAGGGTGAGGCCAATCATTGAACAACACACATGCATCAAATACATGTATACTGTTATTAACAAGGACTCTCTACACTCGCACTGCATGCTGTTGAGCAACACACATCCTGCATGCTGACACGTGTGATAGGACACTTTGGCTTGTGATTCTGTACTCCACCATCAACCACTAATGAGTATGTTCTGGATTGCTGTTGGTGTGTGTGTGTCTGTCTGTCTACTTTAGTGAGTAGCTTATTTGTGTTCATGTGTGCATGTGTGCATGTGTTCATGTGTTCATGTGTGCATGTGTGCATGTGTTCATGTGTGCATGTGTTCATGTGTTCATGTGTGCATGTGTACATGTGTGCATGTGTTCATGTGTTCATGTGTGCATGTGTGCATGTGTTCATGTGTACATGTGTGCATGTGTGCATGTGTTCCTGTGTTCATGTGTTCATGTGTGCATGTGATCATGTGTTCATGTGTGCATGTGTGCATGTATTCATGTGGGCATATGTGTATGTGCGCATGTGTTCATGTGTGCATGTGTGCTAACATCATGTACAGATTGTAAAATGTGTTTCCTGTCTTCCTCTCACAGGTGCTGAAGTTGTGTTGGTTGAGTGCAGCAGGGAACCTGAAGTCACTGCCACAAATAGTGGAAATGATGATACATGTGTTGTGGCACAGACAGGTTTGACAGGGTCTGTCACTGGGCCGCCAAGCGACAGTACACACCTTTCCACCCCATCTATGTGCACATTCATACTGCCAATACATCTCTCATCACCAATGGCCTTAGCTGAGGGACAGCATACAGTAGGCATTGACCAGGATAGTGTGGTATCTATGGCACATGCATCCCCTCACAGCAGCCATACCCAGATTCCTGGAATGGTACCACATAGGCAGATGTCCAGGGGTTCTTGTGGGAGCACTGCTGGTCGTAATGCCCCTGGCAGACGTCCCCCACAGATCTTACAACCTCAGGTATGTTCCGGGCTGTAATGCAGGCACAGGCACGTGTGGAACGGTACACCAGACAGGGACTAAGGGCACAGAGGGCCCATAACACCGCTATCAATGACAGTATCCGTGACCTTGCCGGTGCCGTCTGTAATTACACTGAGATCATTGATAGACGTTGGGGGGAGACATTAGATGTCCTCCGCAATGTCATGTCCATGTGCCAGGACAGTGCAGGATGGCTGAGACATAGATGTGGACGTATGCCAGCAACATCATCGGATGGCAGTCATCGCAGAAGACACACAAGTCACAGCCACTCCCATAGTGCCAGTACCAGACCCAGCAATGTTGGGGCTGAGCTGTCAATAGACCATCATAGAAGACCACGTGCACGTGGCTCTGGCCAGTCCCAGCAGGGACATGGGTCCAGTTGACATCCATCTGCCTCTGATGATAGTACCCAGTCTGGCTTAGTACCCAAAACTGTCCGTGGCACCCCTGCCAGGCACAGGTAGTGTGTCCGTGGCCAGAGATAGTGATCTGTACTGCCTGGCAGGTACAGTCTGTGGCTGTCCCACAGCTTCCCGTATATGGCAGCCACATGGTGGAACTGTGTGCATGCAGACACACACACATAAACCAAACACCTAGGGCTAACACATACACACACACATTACATCAACATTGACCCATGCTGTTCTGTTGTCCCTCACACACACACACACACACACACACACACACACACACACACACACACACACACACACACACACACACACATGTCGATTGGATGGGTCAATGTCAGGCTCTGGCAAACCAACAACACACCCTGTGCATATGATGAAACTGTGCCACCTCCTGTCATCTGTAACACTGATGCAGGAACAGGCTAACATGGTGCTGATGCACAGGGTGACTTTATAGCAGTGTAGCAATGTTAGCATGTTGTCAACAGTAAAGTGTAATGATATCCTTGTAGGTATATCTGAGCAGGCATGATGCATTAAAACTATGATTATCAATGTAGTATTGTTTACACCAGTGTTAATTCCAAAAATGTGTTGTCCGCCCATGTGCCTCTTGGCTGATGTGTGTAGTTCTGGCAGGATTTGTTGGTGAGTGGACAGTATGTGTGTGATGTGTGCAGTACAGATTTGCAGGTGTACATTTGTGAACATGGTGGAGGTGCACTGTCTGCATGTACGTGCATAGTGGACACATATGAAGGGTGACATGCCCTGTATTACACAGTGTTAACACTTCATAGTTTCTACTGGTGGCCAGTATGCATTTTACTACAAATATGTTTTAACTTGGGTACACATGTGTGTATGACATGGTTTGACACTATGCTGTGGGTGATACTGTTACTATCTGTCATTGGTTTGCATTCTGGTAGTATACACACCCTCAGCAGCCTGACTATAACCAATCGTTAGATTATGTCTTGACAACTGACACACAGATGTAGGAAACTCAGTAGCATTTGGATCCTTCCTGTACTATACTATACCAGTAACCAGTGGTATTGACTGCCACCCATTCCTGGGACCACTCCTGTTTGGCATGTAGCCCTCTTAGGTACAAGCAAATACACTAGGGATATGTCCGTCCACATCTGGAAATGCATACAGTGGCCTACAATGCATTCTCCGGATGAGACACTTATCCTCCACAAGGGTATCATACAGACAGATACCTGTTGTCCAAACCATGCTGTAAAGCTATAAGCCAACTATAGCATAGTCATCCACATTTACTAAACATAGTATCCTGACAGTTTTGATAAGGAAGTTTTTTGTGATATCATGTCACATATATGTATATACATATCCTACTAGCATTGCCTTTGCTTCAAAATGATCAACATATTTCTTTATGTTCTTTCTTCTTTAAGCTTCTTTAAGCTGCTTGATTGTTTTTAGCAGCTTAATTGATTTATCTGCTGATTAAGTTAATTAGCAGATGGGTTAGATGTATTTAAAAGCTGCTTAATGGAGCAAAGATGTATAAACCTGAGGAAGCGTGCTTGGATGCACGTGAAAGCGCTTGTTTTCCTACAATAAATTAGTTTTATTCACATCATGGTGGTCTCTACCTGGTTGTTTTGTCAATATCCTGACAGTACCACATTGGTAGTAGCCCCCAACATGTTCTGATGAAGCTCGCCATCTGCGGGAGAAAGCGCTTAACATCTGTTGTTTTCACAATAAAGACGTGTGGATTTTACCAGTGATCGAGTTTTTGTCCAGCTATTTGAAACTGTGAGCAGGCAGTCAGCAGGTTGCTTTTGGCTGCCGTTTCAGATTTTTCACTTGTTTATATGCGACCTGCTTTGTTCTGGAGTCAACATGTAGAACGGGTACCGATGTGTACATACAGCCAAGTGTTATGTCATCTGTCCTTTGGTATTCACATTTCCAAAGGTATTCTGAAGTCCCTTGGTGTATCACATAAGCAATAAGGGGTCTGTATGCATATCCACAAAGTTGTTGTACACCTATAATGAATGTCCATTATTGACAGACTTTGTTGTGTTTGAACATGTCTGAAATATACCCCAGGCATGAACCCCCACTCACACTAATCTATAGAAACTGTCATGGGTGTGTGTGACACAGATGACCTAGGCCATAGATCACTACGGTGGCTGGCCTTGTCACAAACATACATATGTGACCTAAGGTCTGAGAAGCAGAAGCACAATCTGTCAAAGGTAACAGATTCATGTAGAAAGCAGGCTTCACACCTATGAACTAATTGAGGTCACATGTACATATATGTATTTGCCACACAGATACTTGAAGTGTGCAATGCACATACTGTTGTTTTACTGATGTGTCATATAGTAGTAAAAGCAAAACACACAACACATTGACCAACAGTGTCACACACACACACGCAGCAACTGCAGGATTCAAACACCTACCTAACTATGTTAGGATACTAGGGAAGTACGCATTAACATGATGCGCTATATGCTTTACTGGGAATTTGCATTTCCACTGCTATATTTGTAAGATGCTGACATCATCAGACTTGCCAAAGAGGAATATACCACTTTTAAGGTGTTTTCCTAGTCTCCAAAAAGGGCACTCCTCTCAAGGGAAATCACACACACACACCAATTGCAGGATTCAAGCCCCTACTTAACTATGTTATAATACTAAAGAGATACGCATCAACACGACACGCTGTATGCTTTACTGGGAGTGTTCATTTCCACTGCTATATTTGTGGGATGCTGACATCATCAGACTTGCCAAAGAGGAATATACCATTTTTAAGGTGTTTTCCTAGTCTCCAAAAAGGGCCCTCCTCTCAAAGGAAATCAAACACAAACATACACCCCCACAAACACTCAGCAATTGCAGGATTCAAACCCCTACCTAACTATGTTATGATACTAGAGAGATATGCATTAACATGACACGCTGTATGCTTTACTGGGAGTGTTCATTTCCACTGCTATATTTGTGGGATGCTGACATCATCAGACTTGCCAAAGAGGAATATACCACTTTTAAGGTGTTTTCCTAGTCTCCAAAAAGGGCACTTCTCTCAAAGGAAATCATACACCTCCCCACCCACAGCAATTGCAGGATTCAAGCCCCTACCTAACTATGTTATGATACTAAAGAGATACACATTAACACGATGCACTATATGCTTTACTGGGAGTTTTTATTTCCACTGCTATATTTGTGGGATGCTGACATCATCAGACTTGCCAAAGAGGAATATACCACTTTTAAGGTGTTTTTCTAGTCTCCAAAAAGGGAACTCCTCTCAAAGGAAATCACACACAAACATACACCCCCCCCACACACACTCAGAAATTGCAGGATACAAGCTCCTACCTAACTATGTTATGATACTAGAGAAATACGCATTAACACAAAGTGCTATATGCTTTACTGGGTGTTTTCATTTCTCCTGCTATATTTGTAGGATGCTGACATCATCAGATTAGACATGGTAATGTGTGTGCACTTTATTTTATGCAATCCCAGGACTGAGCCATGGGGGACAGCAGGTGTTACCAGCTTGAACAGGACTCCACAATTCTTACCTTGTGTGATCTATCTGTGGCCCGGTTGCCAATCCATCAGATGACAATACATATTTATGCACAGGTTGATGATTTTGTGGATACAACATGTGTCTGGGATGTTGGAAAAGGGCTATTCAAAGTCTATATGGGACGTGTGTAGCTCATTTCAGTGATGTATGTCCTGGGTGGCTACCTTGCAAACAGTCTAGCAGGTTTGGGAACCATGATCTGCCCATGACCAAACCAAGGTTGGTAGGGTTGTGTGTTTGTAGGCTTCCAATAGCTCTGTTTATGACTTCAATCATGATGGACTCCATGGCCTTGCAGATCAGACTTCATAGGCTTATAAGACTATAGTTCCCATGGTCTGTTTTGCACCAACACTTGTGGAGTGTGCCATATGTTGCTGTAACCCATTCAACAGTTTCATATCCTGTAGAGAGGGTGAGGCTCAAAAGACTGTTCAGGTGCAGGGTCTGTTTGTTCTGCAGTTCACTTATGACACATATAGAGAAACAATGTAATCCAACTGATGCCATGTTTTCAGCTTTGGAAGGAGCTGTTTACCCATTCTACATGTGATATCTCCTGGTATGATGATAGGGCCTTTGGTCAGTGGGAGGTGGGTATGTATGTATGGGCCTGTCTGACAGGATGTTGGCATTGTCAGTTATTTACAGTTGGCCCTGACTCAGGACATATATGAGTGTACATTGCTAATTATGACATAGCTGAAGGAAGTGCCATGGTTCTGTCTGGACTCCTTTGCAGATAATCTTTCCATAACCTGGATTGGATAATGTTTGGAGTGCACATTGTTTATTGATGATACTCATTGCAGGTTTTTTATCTTCTTTGCTTTTCCACTTTCTATAAACAACCTAAGTATCTGTAGTACATATTTGATTATGACAGGGTTCCAATATATTATACATGTGTCTGTTGGCATATAACTGTGTGCACAAGGCAGGATTGGTAAATAGTGAGAGGTTCCTGGGTTAACACATGCAACTGCCAGATATGTGTGGCCCAGTGCTGTACTCAGACATGGCCTAAGTGTGTGAGTATGCCCAGTTTGGCCTTTCAGTATGTTGTTGCCTGACATTTGCCTCATTTATTAAAGTGTGTGACCATATCCAGTGTGACCTTTCAGTATGTTGCTGTCTGAAGTCCACTATATTTGTTGACGTGTGTGAACACACCCAATATTAACATTTATACTATATGTGTGTTGAAAATCAAGTTGTATTTTTACTGCAGGGCTCACCTTTGTGTCATAACTCTACAGGGATTATGCTGTGCCTGCAGGGTTTCCGTGAGACACTTTGCATAGACTTAACAACATTTCTTCATACAGGCTGACCAGTGAAATACTTTCATGGTTTACTGGTTCAGTACCATGACTATAGTGCACAGTATCCTGGGTTTGAGGACTGTCAATGCTTTATATTTTCATACTGAGCAGACCAGACTGCTTAAGGACCAGTAAAGCAAATATGAGCATGTTTACCTGCTTTTGCTCAACTATGCCCAACTTTGACCGAACTTGTCCAACATTGATCAACGTTAACCAACATTGCTTAACATTGCCCAATATTACTCAACATTGCCCAAAGTTGTGCTAGTTAGTGTGTGCAATTTTGTTTACATATACTAAATAGTGGTAAAAGCTGTTTAGCACTGCTTTATATTGCTTAAAACATGGCAATCATGCCTCAGGTGGTGCTGCAAGGCTGCCTATGTCGGATGCACATAGTACACTCCCTATATATGTTTGAAAACAGGTAGTGTCAAGTTAGGCATCCTTTTTACTATATGTGCGAGTCAGAGAGAGGTATCATTTCCAGGGTTCCTACTGAGCCAGTGTATGTGCTATGCATTGCCTCTTTGCCAAGGCCAAAGCATTCTGGGCACACCTCCTTCTGCCTACTGGGGCAGGCTCAGGTTGGTCCTCCTCCGAGTCACGCTCTGCCTGTGATGGCCTTGGCAATGGTGGGGGGCTTTTTGGCCTGGCCCTATGCTGCTCCTGCTGCAGCTGTTTTTGCAGGATCATATTATGTAGCATAGCACATACCATGACAATCTGGGTACATGTAGTTGGTGAGTACTGCAAGGCTCCACCAGATGTGCCCAGGTACCGGAACTGTAACTTGAGCAGCCCAAACACACGCCTTGATTACATTTTGTGTTTGTGTGTGTGCCTGATTATGGCATTCCTGTTCAGGTGTGTGTGCATTTCTGATGGGTGTCATCAGCCACGGCTCCAGTGCATATCCAGCATCCCCCACTAGGTGACCATGAGGGATGTCCCCATTGGCAAATGTCTGGTACAGCTGTGTCAGATGCCAGATATGGGAATCATGGTAGCTTCCGGGGCAGCCAGTACACACATTCAGTATTATGCCCTGGGCATCACACACAACTTGGCAGTTGATGGAGGGGAAGCCCTTGCGGTTAAAGTAGGCCCTACCCCACTCACCAGCTGGTGCTTTGATGCATATGTGCGTGCAGTCTATTGCACCCACTACCTCAGGGTATTCCACTATTTGCTGGAAAAAATGCATATTGCTGGCCAATACCTCACGGGAATTGGGGAAATATACATGATCACCGACATGTGCTGACATGGCATTCAGGAACTGGTGCAGTACCCTGGATGCTGATGCCTGTGAAATCCCCATCATATAACCAGTTGTTCTCTGGAAGGTACCTGTTGCTAGTATTCTTAGGCCAACACATACCTTGGTTTCCACTGGGATGGGTTCCCCTCTGTTGGTTCTGTGTGTGAGGTATGGCCTGCACAGCTCAACAATTTGCTTCATGAGGTCTCTGTCCACTCTATAGCACTCCACTATCTCCAGCTCATGTAGCCCCTGGTAGGTTACCCTAGGCCTGTACACTCTTCTCCGTCTCCTCACTGTGGGTTGCTCAGCAGCATTCGCATTGTCACCACCCTCAGCATGTTGCATATGTCGCCTTATAACAGCAATGGCAGCCCCTAACATTTCTTTGTCTCAGTAAAGCTTTTTAAGTTTTCACTTCTCTTAGTTTACTGCAGTGTTGCAGTGTCTCTGAGGAAAACATGTTGGAAAGTTGTTTGCATAGTTTTAAGTGCTGGGCTGGGCTGGGCTAGTGTACTGCCTGTGTAATTGCCTGATTCTGATTGTTTTCACCTGCTAGCTCTGCTAGCTCTCCTTGGTTAACTTCCTACTATTTGTTGTGTTTCCTTTTCCCTTTCTGTTTCCACAGGGGGCAGCGCCGCGCAAACAAGCGCTAACACGCGCACACCAGCTCACATGCATGCACACATGCTTACACGGCCTAACACATGCTGACTCCTGCTTGAACGCATGCACACAGGTGCAAACACACTTACACAGATTTCAACAACCTTACACATGCTTACTCCAGCTTAAATGCGCACACACAGGCGCACACGTGCGCACACAGTCTTACTTGGATTTACAGGCACACACCCACGTGCAAACACATTGCAGGCACTTCAACAAGAAACTTTAGTGATATCCACGGCATACACCTTCAATTTCTTGGCTTTAGCTAGGATACCTGTTGACACGCCTCTTCCAGTGATGAGTAACTGACAGCAAACACATGCCACTCTGCTCCATTGAGCTTACATTCTTTCATACATACCCCCCTCATGATGTCACCTATCTTCTACTCTGATACTCCCCTTATCCTACTTTTACACTCTACAGACTTTGCTCATATGCCATGTAAAACTGGGATTCACTATCCTTACCCTCATTTGCATAGGATTGCCTACTAATGCTTGGTTACATCTCTTAGACTGAGAGCTTCCCCCCTTAGCAACCTCTACTCAGTAGCCATGTTGTCTTCAGCCTGCCATTCACTTGCATGGCAGTTGAATATTTTGAATAAAATCCCTATTTGTGGCTTTTATTTTTTTTTTCATGTTTTTTAGAGCGCAGCAGTTTTGCACAGCCCTGCGCTACACTTAAACGTCGGAGATCGAGGTAAAAAAAAAATATTTTTTTTTTTATTTTGCAACGGGAAAAATTGCCAATGGCTGTATATTTGGTCATTGGCATGCTTCCTGAACTGGATGCATCCTTTATTTGGAGCTGTCACGGCTCCATTTTGCTATTTGCAGAACGGTACTCAGTTGACCATGGATTACATTTCTGAAAATAACACTACTCTTACTCGGACAGGTTAGGGTTTCCTGGATCGCAAATTTACCTAATTTGCATAGCTTTCGGCAGCAAATGAGGTAATTTGCATAACCTAACCCTGTCCGTGTAAGAGTCGTTTTAGGAGCTCTCTTGCATGCCCCTTCCGGCTGTTCCTGGATCGCTCAACAGACATGTTGGCTGCATGGAGTCTTACTCTACTCTTAGACTCCATGCAAACCTTCGTGAATCCGGCCCATAATTTGTTTTTTAATGGTTTACTTTTTTGGATTTAAAGTTGCAGGGCTTTAGCAGTGGGGAAATAAGAATACAAATATACAGGAAATTTATGGATGGTGGACAGCCCGCTTATTTAATTTCCTCTTTGCCTTGTGGGGAATTGTTATGTTTACATAGGTTATATAATAATGAATTAAATTTCCTTAATGAAGTTAAGAGGACTGTTCAGATGTTTATAACTAGGGTTATATGAAGGATACAGTTGTGGCATAACTTCAGAAAGTTATGGGGGAACAGAACAGTAATAATATGTTTTAAATTGTTATGTTAGATCAACTACCACTAATAGAGTTTCTTTAGTTGATGATAGGATAAATAAAAGGAAAATATATTTTGTTACAACTTATAGTGTTTTTAGTGGCACATTGATTGATTTGCTTAGATATTATTGGGATTTTTTTATTAAGAAATTATGAACTTTCTTTAATATTAAATAAGTTCCCTTTTATTTCTGATAAACGTAGTAGGTGTTTGGGGGATATGTTGGTGCATAGTAATTTTGTGTCTCCTGCTACATGTATTTATAGACATTTTTCCTCAGTAGGTACTTTTCCTTGTAGGGGTTGTTCTAGTTGTCAGTTTATTCAAATAAAATCCCTATTTGTGGCTTTTATTTATTTTTTTCATGGTTTTTAGAGCACAGCACTTTTGTGCAGTGCTGCGCTACGCTTAAACGTCGGAGATCAAACTGAATAAATAAATAAATAATTAATTATAGATTCTTTTTCTATAACTAATAATATCAAATTTAAACTTGTGAATAAGTTTACATGTAATACTGAAGATATTATTTATGCCCTTAGATGCCCCTGTAACATTTTTTATATAGGAGAAAGCAAAAAAGCTTTTAAACTAAGGTTGCAGGTGGATATTGAGGACATTAAGAAACAACGACTTGATAGCCCCATTGCCTTGCACTTTAAACAATTTCATCAGGGTGATTTCTTAGTTTTACAGGGCACTGTTCTTGAGTGGGTGGTAATTAGGTTTGGGGAAAATGTTCTACTTAAAGATCAATTATTATATAAGGAAACTTTAAATTTTTGATGTATGGCACTTTAATCCTTCGGGTTAAATTCGGAATGCAATTGGAGATACTTGATTTCATTTATATTGACTCAATCTTGTTAATTGATTTATTGAATTATTGATCACCTGTTTTAGATTTTATACACACACACACACACACACACACACACACACACACACACACACACACACACATATATATATATATATATATATATATATTGCTTTTATAATAATGATTTGTCACTCCTTGAAGGCTTATATGCTGATTAGGTAGAGTTTATTAAACTTCTTTTGGTTTGTTGGCTAGTTGCCTATTGTTTTTTATTTATTTCTTTTTTATTAGTTGTGTTTGTATAATTATCTCTGAGACTGCTTAACAGGAATATTAACATTTTCCGCCCTGACAAGTTCCTTCCCTCACTTCCATTTCTTTTAATTTTTAATCCATAATCAAAAGAATTATTATCTATTTGACAAACCCATTAAGCTCATCTTTGAATGCTCTGTGTTTAACATCTACTAAATTCATATGTATCCCTTATACTTATAATTTTCCTTTATTTTATACAAATGCAATCTCATTAGCACATGTATTTGAAATTGCTTATGTGTATTACTTAATGTATGTTCATGTATATTAGTTAATGTCTGTTTAGTAATGCTTATAATATGTTGGAGCTTTTCTCCCCTGGCCTCCACTGAATTTTTTTTGACTGAACTGAGTTCAGACAAACCTGGTAAATAAAATCAAAATAAGAAATAAAATAATATTATGGAAAGTATCTCACACAACTATAATGAAAGCAAAACAAGACAAGGGTTGTTTTTTTAAACAAGAAACATCTTTCTTAAATCATCACTTACGACATAGGCAATCATACATTTATACAAATGAAACAAACCATACTGACATATTTTTAGTTGCAAACATTATACACCACTTATAACCTATCCAGTCATTGTCAGTCAAACATTACAAAGCTCATTCAATTCCTGCCTTCCCTTAAAACTCCTACTTTCTCCAAAACATTATTCTGCATGTATTGTTCCCACAATTCCCATTTTTTTCTATGTAATTTGCTCCTACCCTTTTTTAAATATCTCACTTACAGTTCTTTTATCTCTGGTACTATATTCACTAAAGGCTGTCTTTTCTTAATAGTTGCCTGCCCCTCTTCCTTCATTGTTCTTGCCTGAACACAAGTCCTTTTTAATACAACAGTGAATCAGGATGTTACATTCCTTTCTGAAGTCATTGAACCTGTCAGCTTGGGGCACTGGATTCTAATTCCAAGTCCCGAATATCATAGACAAATTCAGACGACCAAATACAAATCAATTCTATCTTCAAAACCAGAAGAAAAAGAATGCTAGGGGGTTGAATTTTTTAGTATTAGCTTATGTGTTCATAGGGCCATAAGTTTGTACAAGGCAATAAGTTCAGCAGATCGTCAGAAGCCTAATCCCTGCAGTTCACACCACTTGTAACCTTTATCTGTAAGGCATGAGAAGATAGCCCATGAATAAATTTATTGATTCTCAGCCAGTCACTGAGGTTGATTTAAAAGAGGAGTAGGGTGGTACTTTACTTCATGTAAAATAGGAGCTTTTCTTTAGGCAGGGATCATTTAACAGAGGTATTTATCAAACAAGTTCTGTTAAAATTACCATGTACATTAAGGTAATTTGAGTCAGTAATGGTGGTATTATAGGTTTTACAAATATTTAATTTAAGAGAAGGAGGAGCAGGATTGGGCCATGTATGGCATTGTAGGCCAGACAGAGGTTACCATGTAGGGGTACATAGGAGAAAAGTCATTAGGCATTCAGATGCTCTGTGTAATTTAAGCAATTCATGCCAGAGACTTGAAATGCTTGGTTTTTCAAGCTGGGCAGTATGTTTTGGAAAGAAACTTGTGAAAGGTGGAACTGTATTCTCTATAGCCCTGATTAGGGCAGAGTAGAGGGGAATGCTAGCTTCCTTGAACCTGAAGGATATATAGTAATTCACTGGGCTAAGGCAAAGAGAATTCTTAACAGTAGTTAAGCAAGCAATAATGCCCAACAGGGTGTGTTATTGTAGAATAACGCCCACCTAGAGGTGTTCTGAGGCCCGATGCCACAGGCAGAGGACTTCTGCACCCCTGGAAGGGCATTATTTCCACAATAACACACATCCTGGAAGGCATTATTGTACTTAGAGAATGGCTGTCTGTAAAATTGTTGTGTTTTACTTACTTATTTTTTTAATTACTATATATTTTTTTATATATTTTTGATATAAAATATTTTTGCTGCCTAATGTTTCAAACTTGCTGTAGTATATGTTTAAGGTGCTGGAGGAAGCATTTTACATGCAAAAATATAACACTTTCTGAGCCTTTGTTCCCCCTTTATTTTAGGCTTTATCCAGATTTCTTCAGCTGAAAGGTCCAGAGGTATGACACCTTCTTCACTGCTGCTGCTCACTCACTCTCTCTCTCACACAGGCACACCTTTGCTTCAGAAAATGCATGCTAACACAAATCCCAATATTCAAGTAAAATATGTTGCTATTTTGAGCCTCTGTCCCCCCTTTATTTTAGGCTTATCCAGATTTTTGCAGACTATCCAGATTTTTGGCTCATATGGTTAGTCCATTCCTCATAAAATGTGTAGTGTTCTATGAAACCACTGGGGATCGAATTCATTAAGTAATGACAGACATTTGAGTTTTAGACTTTATATCCTTCAAAAAATATATGCTAATGGAAATGCTGTTATTCTACCAACTTTCTAAGTTTATAAGAGCAATATTTAAAATCCACCCCTATATTTGGTCCTTTGTTTTCCCATTATTTGTGGTTCTGCCCAGATTTCTTGTGCCAAGAAGTTGAGAAGTATGAGAAGTACACAGACCTCTTATGTGATGCTGCAAGGAATCACCCGATCACTCTTACTCTTCATTCTCTGTCTCACACACACACACACACACACACACACACACACACACACACACACACACACACACGCACACACACGCACACACGCACACACGCAGATGCACAGACACGCAGAAACGCAGACGCACACAAACACACACACACAGGCACACACGCACACACACACACGCACACGCACACACTCAGACAAATACACACACACACACACACACACAGACACACAAAGACACAGACACACACACACACACACACACACACACACACACACACGCACACACACACACACACACACATACAGTCTCTTCTGCTTTTATGCATGTATTCGCTCACATAGGCAGACAGCAACGTAAACACATATACACACATACACACACACACACACACACACACACACACACACACAGACACACGCACGCATGCACACACATACACAGACACACACAGACACACACACACACACACACACACACACACACACACACACACACACACACACACACACACACACACACACACACACACACACACACACACATTCACAGTCTCTTCTGCTTTTGTGCATGTATTCACTCACATAGGCAGGCAGCAACGTAAACTCCTATACACACATACACACACACACACACACACACACACACACACACACGCACGCATGCACACACATACACAGACACACACAGACACACACAGACACACACACACACACACACACACACACACACACACACACACACACACACACACACACACACACACACACACACACACACACACACACACACACACACACACACATTCCCAGTCTCTTCTGCTTTTGTGCATGTATTCACTCACATAGGCAGACAGCAACGTAAACACCTATACACGCACGCACACACACACACACACACACACACACACACACACACACACACACACACACACACACACACACACACACACACACACACACACTTTTTTCTGTTTCATTTATTTTTGATCATCTCTCTCTCTCTCTTACTTTTATACATGCATACTCTTTCACATGCAGACATAAATACACACATATGTGCTTTTTATTTTACTCTTTTTATTTTACACTCATTGAACAAAAAAAGTGCTGCTTAGTGAGCGTAAAATAATGGCGGCCATTAGATTTCTCCATCTGAGCTCCACAGCAGCTTGATATGCTGCCTTAAAGTGGCAGTCCCGTTTTTCAGCCATCATTACCTCTAGATTAACACCCTGCTGGAGAACTTTGTTCTCCAGTCAGGATGCGATCTACAGGTCACCGTTTCTCTAATACATGGTAGTCAAACAGAACTCATTGCCAATAAATGTGCCTAGTTCTCCATTCAGAATATTGACTTTCAGAGAGTATCATTTATGTGATAAATGCAAATGTGTTCGTGTTTTTCAAAGAACTCAATATTGCATCTTTTGTGCAATGAACTTGTCTATGGTTTTGGCACCATGTGTTTGTGTGAATTAAGCCATTTTGTACAATATGCATATCAGCTGGAGAGTTAACAATAGTGGCAAGCTTTCTGTCGTCTGCCAATGTTACTTGTCAGAGCTCCTTGACGTTATCTTCAGCATCAGTACAATATATGCAGAGGAGGAGTTGACCTAATGCAGAACTCAGTAAGATGCCACTGCTGATAAACAGTTTAAAAGAAAGTGTACCCCAGCTATGACTGTGAAGATTATATGTCTGAGCCAGTTAACTATAAATAATAAATATCACAGCACTGAATTATAGCAAAATCTTAGCTAGATCCAGGTAGGCAGCGTGAACTTCTTGGCCATTATCTGAAACCTCATTTACCTTCACAAAAAGTCTTATTAGAATAAGTGGGTAAGGCATGTGTTTCTCAAAGCTAGATTGGTTTAGTTGAGAGATTATAAGTTGCCAATGTCATTATTTATGAGTTATATAATAACACATTCCATTACTTTACAGATGATGCAGGTGAGAGTAATTGGGCTATAGTTCTGAGAGTTACTGCTAGAGCTACACTTGTGTATGGACATCGCTGTGGCTACTCTCCAGGCCTTGGATACATACACAGTGGAGAAGCTAAGACTGATTAGGTTTAAAGGGGAATCAGTGGGGCAGTGCATAATACTGACTAGAAGAGAGCCTGGTATGTTGTTAGGACCCATGGAGCTAGTTAGCTTAAATTTAGGACCTGCTCACAGGATGATTCTAGGGTAGTTAGGGTGAGTAATAAGGGGTGAGAAACAGGGAGGCAAGAGAGGAAAAACTGGGACTGAATTTATTTGTGAGTATATTGGTGATGTTCTATCAACTCAGTGCAGTGTTGATTATTACTTCTGAGATTCCTAATGCAGTTAAAATGTTTTATGGTTATTTGTGAAGAAGGTGGCAATATTTAGATCAAACTTGACTTTGTGGTTTTGATCTTATGTCTGAGTTGTTGACTGACTTTTTAAGGCTGCTTATTACATGAGATCTGAGTTTGCTGATTAGTGCCAGAAGTTTTTTTTTTTTTTCTTTTGTTGTAGAATACACTATCACTGGGGTTCCTCCTTAAGACCCTGTTCTTAAATTTGCCATCATACTTGTGACAGATTGGGGGAGATGCTTCAGTGCACTAGTTAAGGGGGAGCAAATGTCTGTGGTACAAGTGGCTGTTTTGTTATAGGGACCCATCTAACAGAGATTTAAAATGAGCACAGTCTGAGAGTGCCAGAATGTTGATCTTAAGAGAAATTCCAAAATAGAGTGGAGTTGGATGCTGTCTTGGGATGGTTCTTAGGAACAATAAGATAACATGATGGTCTGATTTGATCATGGAAGGGGATCCCTTTGGTGTGAAATACATTGATGCTATATTAGTAAGATCAAGGTCAAGGAGATCGAAGCCCCTTCCATCAGAGTGCACTATCTTGTCAAAGACTTGGCATTCATAAAGATAAGATGCTGCTGTGCTTGTTTGTTGTTTGTGATGTATGTCAGTTTATGGATAGGTAACTGAAATCATCCATGATGATATTAATGGGATCAGTAATTAAGGATTCTAATTAGTTTATGTAGATGTCATGGGAGGTGGAAGACATTGAAGGCATTCTGTAGGTACCAATGAGAGTATAACTGGACTTTTTAATTGATACTAGGATATCCAGGAATTCCAAGTCATTTTTAGTGAATTTTCTGTGAAGTAATGAGATTGTGAATGAAATTTGGATAACCTGTCCATCTCTCTCCAGAGGGTCTGAATGGGTTGTAGACATTAAACCCATATAGGGAGGGAGTGTGGCCACTATATTGAAACCAAGTTTCTGTAAGATGTGCATGTTCTCAGGGAACAGGAAAGCCTCACGGTCAAACATTTTCTTTTATACATTTGTAACATTGAACAGGGACCAAATTAAAACAGCCCAATTGAGATTTCTTAATCTGGATGGTCAAGAAGAGTGATTTTATCTAGAAAGGACACTATAAGCTAAAAAATGCCTCAGCCAATATGTGGAAGCCCTTATGAGAGACATGCATCCCTGGTTAAGCAGACTAAACTATCTATCTGTTGTCAACCTGATACTTATTGGAACCTCCTCAAATGACACCAGTTACTTACCAATTACTGAAGTCAGTTGTATGTGCATTGGAATGGTACACCAATAACTTACATTTGGCTTTCAAATTTATTGCTTGAAAAGAGCTATTTTGTACAGAAATATGTTGCTAAAATGCTGTACTGCATCACACAATATCTAGGAATATATATATATATATATATATATATATATATATATATATATATATATATATATATAGATTCACTTCATAATCTCGATATACTGAAATCTTGAATTTCAGTTTTTCGAGACCATGAAATCGAATCCACACAACACCAAAACCGCAAAGCCCAAAACTGCGAAATTCAAAACACCTAAAACACAACACACACATATACCACAACACCCACATCACAACATAAACAAACAAAACAAAACACATCCACAAACCTACATCACAAATAAGCAGGGGGGCAAGCCCTCATGAGGTCCCATGTGGGGGGGCTGTGCCCCCCACATCCCCCCACTTATATATACTAACTCCGAGATTGCACAAACAGTAAACAAAAAGCAAACACACACACACACATTCTACAGTCCCTCATTCACACATCACACATATCAGCACATTCACATGCACTCAACTCCCACCTAAAACCCTTACAAAACACCCACTTACCTGACATAACACCTAAATCCACACACATCACCGCACACCATCCACATACAATCCTGGACATTATGTAGCGTAAAGCCATAACTGCGAATTCGAGATATTCGAATTCGTGATTATGCACTTTTCAGACTTTGACTTTATAGTCTCGAGATACTGAAATTCGACATTTCAGTATTTCGAGATTATAAAGTGTTTATATATATATATATATATATATATATATATATATATAAGCGCTACAGAATCCTGAAAGCCCAAAATCCTGAGACCAAACTCTCGAAAGTTCAAAATACTGAAAACTCAAAATACTGAAATCACACAGTCATTCCAGCACAAGTACACAAGTACATACAGAAACATATTATCCTTCAACTATACGCAGGGGGCAAGTCCCTCTTCACCCCCATATGGGAGGCTGTGCCCCTCTCACCCCCTGCTACTTAAATATATTAACTCTGATATTGCACTTCACTACACTAAGTGCAATCTTGGAGTTGATATATTTAAATAGCAGTGGGTGTGGGGGGTGCAGGGGGGCTTGCCCCCCCCCCCGCTTATACTTGGAGAAGAGTAATATCGTTTGTGTTTTATTTGTTTCTATATGTACATGTGCTGGAATATAGTAAGTGTTGGTATCCTGTGTGATTTCACTATTTTGAGTTTTCAGTATTTTGAACTTTTGGTCTTAAGGATTTTGGGCTTTCAGGATTCTGTAGCACTCCCATATATATATATATATATATATATATATATATATATATATATATATATATATATATATATATATATATATATATATATATATACATACACATACATACATACACATACATATAATTGCTGCATTATGTCAGCACACCACAGTGCTAATGGCAAGAACATAAACTGCATGGAAATGCCAACAAGCAACGGCACATGAGAAAGTAAAATTGCCACTGCATGTGCCCCTCACACTCCCTGCTAATTATATTTATATATATATATATATATATATATATATATATATATATATATATATATATATATACTAACTCTGAGACTGCACAATACTCAGAGAAAGGAAATATTCCCCTATACAGAGACTGTCGATCTGTCACACCTGCCGACCATCTGCATATGTTTACCTTTTGTGGTTTGTGTGTTGATGTATTCTGTATACCTGCCTTAAATAATAAATTTTATTTGTGTAGACAGCATAACCTATTATTGCACTAAATGTCTTGTATTCCTTACATATCATTAATTGACCTAATCACCTGTGTTAGTACATATTATTAATGTTTCTCTTGTAGTGGAACTTTTCTCATTGGGCCTGCACTGAAAAGGGGTTACTTGCAGCCCATTTGGGATCACCCAGTAAACATATGCACATAAATGAATGAATAATGCATCTGGGTTATTTTAAGTTAAGTTTAATCAGTAACGGTGCTTTGATGAGCTAGTTGTCTTTTGCTGACGTCATTCAGTTAACTCCTCCTTGTGTTTGTGTGTGAGTGTGTGTGTGTGTGTGTGTGTGTGTGTGTGTGTGTGTGTGTGTGTGTGTGTGTGTGTGTGTGTGTGTATATGAGTGTGGGTGCACGCGCACGCATGTACAAAATAATATCTGTCAAGTTTCAACTGTTATTGATAAGATAACACCAGAAAGTACTGGGCCCAGTATGAAATAAATGAAGTCTTGGGGAGCCATTGAAACGTCAATCAGCTGTACAATGTAAAACTTATTTGACTATGGCATTGTTTACCGTTGCTCCAGGCAGCAGTGCACATCTAGCATACATTTTTAAAGCCAGTTACCCCTTTCATATCATTTGATATCTTAGTCTCTCATCAGCACACATTATTTAATGTATTTGTCAATTGTGCAGACCTAAAACCAATTCCCCATGTCTGTCACAGAAAAGCACTAGGGCATGTACAGCAAGAAGAAGGAGAGAACAGATAAAGAGTATATCAAGGTAGAATTCACAATCATTGTGAAATAAGTGAAGCTTAGAAGACATTTGTATGGTACATGAAGAAGCTACGTCAGATATAATGTAAATGCTCAATAAAAAAAAAATTAAAAAAAAGTCATATTTTCATATTTTCATGTGTGCTTCACAGCGCAAACTGGGTAGTAAACCTTAGTGCCAGAGTGACTGCTTCCCACAAAAGTTGCAAGGTACAGATCAATGTGAGGAGAGGATGCACAATTTATGTTTCTCACCCTGGAAACCTAATTGATTACAAACAGTCTTGATGTAAATCTCTGTTTTATATTTCCATTTTCCAGTTGCACTGCTGATTAACTGAGCAATCATCTTAAATAGATGAAATCTCCAAAATATTAGAGAAATACATCCATATGCACCTGATGCAATACCTGACCTTAAATAACTTGATCTCAAAAACACAACATGGCTTTAGGCCCCAGAACAGCACCACTACTGCTCTACTACATTCTATCAATATAATAAACCAACATAGAAGCAATGGTCTTCTTGTGTCAACCATGTTTTTAGACTTGCCAAAGGCATTCGATACTGTTTTACACCAGCAACTGCTCATTCAACTCTCCTCAATAGGACTTTCACAATACTCCTTGTTGTGGTTCCTTAGTTACCTATCTGAAAGGCAACAAGCCTTTAAATGGCAACAAACCTACTCATTCTTTCAACCAGTTACTACAGGTATCCCTCAGGGCTTTATCCTGAGTCTTCCACTATTTAATATATTTATTAATGACCTCCACACCTCCTCTCACCATGGTAGTTTAGTTCAGTATGCAGATGACTCAACATTAATATGTGCAGCCTCAACAGTAAATAAGCTCCAAGACATTACCCAAAATCTTTTTCCTCTGGAGAAACCTGGCTCAAAGAATTAAACCTCCTACTCAACCCCAAGAAAACTAAGCTAATGTTTTTCACCTCAAAAAGTTGCCAAAATCCAAAGCAATCTTTTACGATAAAGTCAGCAAATAATACTGTCACTGAAACAATAACTCACAGTAAACTTCTAGTTGTTATAATTGAGGATAATCTCAATCATGACCACCATATACTGCACACCATTAAATCCACACACCAGAAACCAGGCCCCCTTTATAAGATCAATGGATTTCTTACAGATAGTGCAAGAAAAACTCCTGGAGGCTCTCCCTTCTTACTGCCAAATCTTATATGCCACTCCTATCCTAACAAAGTTAAACAATACTCAAATAAAGAAACTTGCCTCCGCTACAATAAATATTGGTCTCCCTCATAGGACTCATCATTGTCATAGCTTAAAGCAATTAAACTGGCTTGAACTGCACAACTGTCTAACATATTCACAACTAACTACAACACACAAACCCTTTCATCATCCAGAAAAACGTTCTGGACTACAAAACTTATTACTACCCTACTGTCCAGCAAAGGACCTCCGTTCTAATAATAAATTCTTATTACTTACAAATAAGTCAAATAATGTTACGGGAGACTCAATCTACTCTCAATATGTTGCTAAACTCTGGAATAGTATCCCCACACAAATAAAACTCTCCAACAAACTCAATAGTTTTAAACCACTGTTTAAACAACATCTTAACCAATCCTGGTCCTGCACATGCTCATCACAGGGTTAAAACTTTGTGTTCACTGTATGATACTCTCCAAATATTCTCCTTAAACATAATGTTCTCAACCTCTTGCTGAAATGGCAAACAATTTTTATACATACCTGCTGCCTGTACAATCTATTAAGTTGCACATGGGCTTTCTCTGTAATAACTTCCACCTCTGTAAAATCTTAGAAGGTATAAATGTAATTACTGCTGTGTATAAATGTAAATAGAAATGTAATTACTCTGTGTTTAACTGGAACTTAGTATAATGCAATATAAGCAAATGGAGCTTTTTTCCCTGGGCCTCTGCTGAAAATGGGTATTACCCATTCGGACTTTCCAGTTAAAAAAAGACAAATAAATAAATAAATAAATTAAAGTTTCCAGGTCATCTATGGACAAGGATATTTAAAAAGAATAAAATGATTTAAGCAATTCATAGGTTAATTACACTTTTATTTTGGCATGTCTGCTAAGTCAGTTAATTGTAGAAAACATTAGTAAAAGAAGTTGTCTCTCTGTGTTTCTTTAAATATCTTGAGTGATGTCATCAGTACATACATTTGGCAGCTATCTAATATAATATCTAGCAACAATTTTGATCTGAAAATCTGGTGTCTACCTTTTTAGATAGTATAAAACAGCATGTATTTAAAGTTAGTACAGTCACATACATTTTTAGCAAAAATATAAACCATGCCATCATGCTATTGCTTTCATGTTGCATGAAATCAGATGATCTGAAGTTGTTAATGTTCTTCTTATTCATCACTGATGGAGTCGGCCTAATACCAAGCTCACGTACACCAAAAACTCTTGAGCTAAGCTGTTACCCACAATGCCCTTCTCTCACTTAGCTAAGATCTTGTTTGCTGCACAGCCATATAGCAGCATTTCACCGAGCTCTCCAGCAAAGTGTTGTATTTTCTAAATATTTATTGTGTTTTAAAAATGTTTTCTCCTAAAACTCTTTTCTACCTTGTTATCTATAACTAGCTCTACCCACGGGTATCTTTCTCTTGCCATCATTGGTAAATGCCTTTCTCTACCCTCGTGGTATTCTTAATACCACTGTTGGTATTTCCGCTTTTTTTCCTTCTATAACTTTTTGGATTGTATACTGGATATGTCTGAAAAGAAAGGAACTTAGGGGTTCAAACATTGCTCTTCCTGCAACGGTAAACTCCTCAACAGCGACTTGCATGATGATTGTGTCTATTGTCTGGGGGTTTCCAACTTGTCTGTGACACCTCCTTGCCAGATTTGTGTCAGTTTCAGTCAGCGGATGCTGAATGAAAGGAAAAATAAACTTATTTTGAAAATCCTGCTTTCTTCACTTTATTCAGAGGCCTTTCTAAGTCGGAGGTCTCAACCCCTCCTTCGAAGGACAAGAAACGTCCTCATTCTGACCCCTCTTCACCAGCTGGTGATAAGGGTAAGCCTCATAAGCATAAGGCCCACAAGTCTTCTACGGAGCACAAGCTCACCCCCTCGGCTCCGATCACTTCACTTCCGAGTTCAGCTCCAGTGGTCTCTGTGGACATTACTATGACTTCCACATCAGCACCGACTTCCATGGTTCCAAGTGTGGTTTTGGCTCCAGCCTTATTGCCTTCTGTAACTTCGGCACCAACCTCGCCCCTCTCTGCTCAGAAGTCGGTTCCAACTATTTCTTCGAAGCCAATAATGACTTCCACTCCAGCTATCTCCTCATCTGCGAGCCTTTTTTTGGCACCGATAGTGCCCCTTTTGCCTGTCTCAAAGTTGGAATCTTTGGTACCAACTCTTTCTACACCACAGACCAGGTACTCCCCGTCTTTGGACCCGTTTTCAGGTCAAGCTTATAGCCCTTTTTTGGACCAACCTGACTCCCCCTCAGGAGTGTCGGTAAGGGCCACCAGAAGTCTATCTGAATTGGATGTGGTGCATCTGTTTGATTAGCTGTTGACAGCTAGAGTCATTACAAATTTTCCAAAAACCCATCCTGCTCTGGGTATTGGGTATATTGCCCCCATGACTCCCGCTTATTCTCCTCCCTTGGATCCTACGGTTCTGAGGCCCATAGTTCCGATGTCATTGGTGGGAACCTTTTCTATTGCACATACAGTGAGTCTCTCTCAGGCTTTGAGGCCCCCCTTTAGTTTTCAGTTCCTTCGGAACCATCCCTTTCTCAATCTCATGCTTGGGGGGGGGTGGAACCCTCAGGTCCAGGTACGATTCCAGATTTTTCATTGGTTCCATCTTTGGATCCGGATCCAGGAGGGTGACACCCACCCCGGTTTTGCTTGAGGCTCTGTCCCTGGGAGCGGGCTGCACAGAGCAGGGTGTGACCCCAGTTCCGAGATTGTCTTCCTTGGTTCCGGGCTCCCATTCCTCTTCAGGCAGACCTGCTTTCTGGGTGATGGAGAGATTGCTTGCTTCTGGAAGCACTCTCATACATTGGACCTTCCCTCTACTCCCGCTGAGCTGCAGCTATCATGAGCCACCTCCAAAGGACACTGACAGTGCAAGCCTTAGGAAACCCGTATACAGGATAACCTCCATTCCAAGTCTTCTTCAGATGTTCCCACTGAAGAACCCCCTTGGAAGAGGGAATGTAAGAGGAAACACCTGGACTCCCCAGAGGAGTCCCTCACTGAGGGTATGGATTACGTTGATGGGGAAGGGTCCCCACGGTCACCCCCTGATGATGTTGCCTTTCAAGACATCCTGGAAATATTGAAGCAGAGGGGTGATTGGAAGTCCTCCAATCCTTCCTCAGAGGAGTCCGTATTCCTTCAGGCATTCCATTCTCGGCCCTCTACTTCTTGGGTGATCCCACCTGTCGATGAGTTAGTCCAGCTCATCGTGCAGCATGCGTGGAAGAACCCTGACACCATTGAGGCCATTCCTCGGAGACCAGACAAGATACTTTCCCCACCAGAGGAATAACCCCATTGGTCTAGAGGTTTGCCAGTAGACGCTATGGTGGTGGTGGCCACCACAAAAAAGGACCCTGCAGAGGAAAGTCCTACTGTCCACCCACCCAACAGGGAGTCCCAGGTGGTGGACAGATTAGGGAAGCAAATCTTTGCCTCAATGACCTTTGCAGTCAGTTGTCTGAATTATTTGGCACATTTTACAAGACTCCAAAGGGATCTCAACTTTGAACTCTCTGGAACCCTAGTGGGTCAACTTTCTGATGGGGCACGAGATAAGGTTGCTTCTCAGCTTGCTACCCTAGAGTCAATCTCCAACTCGTCCTGAAGTTGCTGTCCCATGCAACTGAAGGGATAGCTTGAGCTGTGGGTGCAGGTGTAGTTATGAGACGCCACACCTGAATGTGCATTTGTGATCTCATGGACTCTTTCAAGTCTTCCTTCTTGAACTCCCCTATCAAACCATTTGCTTTGTTCAGTTCCAAAGTGAAGGACACATTAGCCAGGTGTGAGCAGGATGGAAAAACCTTGTCTGTCGTTGGCCTACATTTTTCCAAACCTCAGCGCTCTTTCTCCAGGAACCAGAGGAGGGAAAGATATGGCAAAACAAATCTCAAGGCCCTTTCTGCAGTGCACATGGTGAGGATTCCCCCAGAGGCAGAGGAGGTTCCAATAGTAGAAGATGCCCCTTTAGGGGAAGAGGGGGTCCCCGAAACCAGGACTCCAGGGATTCTTTCTCTGGATGACCTTATCAGTGCCCCTGAAGCGCTGCCTGATTGCTTTCCTCTGGAAGCAGTTGAGGCTCAGTTTTCTCTGCACCAAGCTTCCTGGCACTCTATTACAAATGATCAGTGGGTGCAGAGAATAATTTCCAGAGGTTATTACATCCCTCTAATATCTTACCCAAAACCTCCAAAATGCCTTCCCGATGTTCCACCCAATCAAAGGGAAGAGGCAGCTTCAGCGATAAGAAAGCTGTGTCAAAAATGAGTCATCCAACAAGTCCCCCCAGACCAGTGCGGATCCAGTTTTTACTCAAGATTCTTTTAGGTGCCAAAAAAGACCAGGGACTGGAGACCCATTTTAGATCTCAGACAACTAAACAAATCAGTGGTTCAAACCAAATTCCGCATGGTCACGATACAATCCATTCTCCCATTTCTTTGGGAGGGTGTGTAGATGTGCTTGATAGACTTCCAGGATGTGTATTACCACATCAAAATGGACAAATGCCCCAGGAGTCTCCTTCACTTCCAGCTGGGAGCCAATCATTACCAATTCAGAGCCCTGCCATTCAGTCTCTTGACGGCCCCCAGAGTGTTCACAAAATGCCTAGCAGTGGTAACAGCTCATCTGAGACTTCAGGGATTCCAGGTGTTTCTATATTTAGACTATTGTCTCCTCTCTGCCCCCACCAAGCACCTACTGGTCATGGCTCTCCGCTACACTGTAGCACTGGTGGAGTTTCTAGGCATCATGATAAACTGGGAAAAACCCAATTTTCATCCTACCCAACAGTTGGAATTTATAGGAGCAGTATTCAATACTCAAATAAGATAGGTCTCTCTCCCACCTCACAAACTTCAGAGATTAAGATTACAAGTACAAGTGGTACTCTGTCAAAGGAAGGTGTCAGCAAGGGAAGTTCTACGAGCTCTGGGGTCTATGGCAGCAGCCTTGCCGATTGTTCCCCTGGCAAGATTGCATATGAGACTGTTAGAATGGCTCCTTTTGTCCCAGTGGGTATCCAATCTTCATTCTCTAAACTCACAGATCCTCATCACCGATTCCTGAAAGCAAGACCTTCTTTGGTGGATGAGAGCAGATGAAAATCTTTGGTGCCACCCCTTCCAGACTCAACAACTCAATGCCACGGTGACCACGGATGCTTCCCTGATAGGGTGGGGGGAGGGCATTTTCAGGCAAAGACAGTCTAAGGCATATGGTCCAGCTTGGAGGCCAACTTGCATATCAACATTCTGGAGTTGAGAACGGTGCTGTTAGCATTGCAGGCACTTCATCCGCTCCTTCCGTCGGGAACGATTCCAATACAGTCTGACAATATGTCTGTAGTCTGGTACATAAACAAACAGGGAAGGACCAAATCCTACCCCTATGTCGAGAGGCCATGAGAATTTGGCATTGGGTGATACCTTCCAACCGCTTTCTGATAGCAATGCATATCCTGGGTGCTCCAACGTGATTGTGGACAGATTGAGCAGATGCATCCTCCATCCACATGAGTGGTCTCTCAACCCAAACATGACAGCAGACATTTTCAGCCACTGGGGCCAGCCTTGCTGCAATCTTTTTGCTTCCCCTTCAAACAAAAAAATGCAGCAGCTACTTTGCCCTCTTTCCCCCAGATGGGAAATCACCGAGAGATGCTTTGACTCATGACTGGCTCACAGGTCTCCTCTATGCTTATCCTCTGATACCCCTATTTCTAAAGAAAGAAATTTGGTTGAGATGCAAAGTGATTCTCATTGTCCCTTTCTGGCCTTGACAGGTATGGTTCACCTTCCTCCGGCCTCACCTATTACAACCTCCTTGGATCCTAGACACTCGTCAGGACCTAATATCTCACCCACAAGGGTTGACTCCCCTAAATCTGTCCACTCTCAAGCTGACAGCTTGGTTTCTTCAGTTCCATTAGTTGCCAGGCAGGAAACCCTCTCCTCACCTGTCCGCAATATTATTCTAGCCTCCCATAAACCATCAACCAGAAAACTCTACAGAGACAAATGGAAAAGGTTCGCTATCTGGTCTAATAATAACTTGCTAGACCCTTTTTCAACTTCTACAGCTGCTATACTTCAGTACCTTTCTGAGTTGTTTGATGATGGGGCATCAGCTTCTACTATTCGAGTCCATTTAGCAGCTATCTCCAATTTTCATAACGGCTCATATGTTGTTCCTCTTATCTCCACCCGCCTTTGCAAGACCTTTCTCAAGGAAATTTTTCATAGCAGATCCCCTATTAGGCAACATGTAGAGACATGGAATCTCTCTCTGGTACTAGTATCTCTCTCTCTCTCTCTCTACCCCCTTTCTAGCCTCCTGTGGCATGTGATCTTAAATTACTGTCACGGAAATCTCTGTTTTTGGTAGCGGTCAGATCAGCCAGATGGATATCTGATTTACAAGCCTTATTCATCAAGAGCCCGTATCTAATCTTCCATAAAGACAGAGTATCTCTTCGTACTAATCCATCCTTTCTCCCCAAAGTAGTGTCTGACTTCTCTGTTAACCAGTACATTCAACTCCCTATGTTTTTTCCAAATTATTCCAACAAGGGAGAATACTGTCTACATTCAATGGATGTACATAGACAACTACGTTTCTACTTGGACAGGACTAAGTCCTTCCACAAGTTGGATCAGCTGTTCATTTCCTTTTCTGGCCCAAGAATGGGATGTGCTGTATCAAGAGTTACTTTATCAAAATGGCTCAGAGATTGTATTACCTTTTCATATTCCCCGGCGAATGAATCGAAACCTGTTCAAATCAAAGCTCATTCAACGACAGCCATTGCAACTTTGGTTGCCTTTCATTCCAGGGCTTCCATGGATGACATTTGCGCAGCAGCCATTTGTGCTAAAACCCATTCTTTCATCAAACATTACAAATTGGATTTGGTCTCCAGGGGAAGAGCGTCCTTCGGCTCAATGATTCTCAGGAATGTTCTTCCATAAGGGCCACACAGGTTCTCCAAGTAGCTTGGGATTCTGTCCCATCAGTGATGAATGGGAAGAAGATTAACAACTTCAGATAAAAAAGTTATGTCTTACCAAAATGTTCCATCTGAGTTGTTGATCATCTTCCAGTCATCACACCCTCCCTCCTTCCCCCACCAAAGGATCCTGGTGGATCTTCTGGGTCCTTGTGGTGTTTCAGGGTTTCTGCGCAGAAGTGACCTCTGCTTTCTGGTTTCTTGTATATGTTGCATGCAAACTCGATCTGAGGTAACTGAGAGAAGGGCATTGTGGGTAGCAGCTTAGCTTGAGAGTTTTTGGTGTATGCGAGCTTGGTATTAGGCTGACTCGGTTCCGAGGGTTCGGAACCAAACCCATCAGTGATGACTGGAAGAAGATCAACAACTCAGATGGAATGTTATGGTAAGACATAACTTCTTTTGCATTTTCTTAATCTAAAAATGGGGTGTAAAAATTTCTTTCAGCTTATTTACACGAGACACGTCTACAATGTACAGCATGAAAAAGACACTGATGTAATGTTATACAAAAAAACTTACGTGCATCATGAGATATGTGGGCAGGATGCAGTTTTGGCTTCCAGATTTCACTTCACTGTATGTACATGACAAACTATTCTTACACATCCAATGCTACTTCCTCTGGAATTGTGTTTTGAGTTCCCAGTGTTGTCCTGAGTGTTGCAGTTTCACAATTTAAGCTATTAGTCTTTGGTCAGCAAACCCCAGAGAACCTGAACAGTTCAAATGCATAAAATCTGAAAACATTTTTAATTTTTATATCTGCAAGTTAACAGCATGAAACAAGACTATGACCTCTTGCTCAAATCAAATCATATCAAATCAAATAAAAGATAAGTGTAGCTCCGCAGAAGTTATCTTTGCCAAAGTAAATGTAATGCAGAACAGCTACCCTCTAGTCAAAACTACTAAAATCTTTCATCACCTTTAGAAAGTACTATTTCTTTACTGTAAGATATTTTAAATATATTAATACTCATTGGCTTGCTATATTTTCTCCACTATTAGGATTGATGCCTATGTTTTGTTGTAATGTGATTCACTGTCACAAACATTATTTATATGTGTACTTGACAAGGCACTTTGAAGGACATCATTTATATGATGTCATTCTAGAGCACTGTGAACTGTGGTGCGTATCATTGCTTAAATGCTAAATGTCAAATAGAATTTGGTTTATTGGTTAATACCATCTAATGTTCTGTGCCAAATGCTAAGAATGAAATTGCTTGCTCATGTCATTCAGTAACATCCTGTAATTACATTCTTGCATTCACTGCATTTTAAAACAGCTGAAGAGTTCCCATTTTCTCCCGTATCCTTATTGAAATGCATGCACATAGAAAATGCTGCATACAGTGTTAGTTTAGCATGTTCATTTAGAAGAATAGGAAAATATTAACAGCAATGATAACAAACAGAATGACTTCCGGTTGCACAAAGATTGCAGCCTTTAAACTTTCAGCTTTGTCCCACTTCTGCTTTCTAATCTTTGACATTCTACTCTTCTGATAATGGCTAACTTTCACATAGTCCAAAGTGGTACTCTAATCATCTTATCAGGTTCTGGAACTAATGCCAAACCTTCATTTAGATATTAAAGCATTGCTGTTAGCAGAAATGTTTATTTTATTCATTTTAAGCTTGTTGCATTGTTACAAAATTTGTCTCTAGGTTCAGCTTAGTATGGAGGTTTGCAAGTTGTAAATAGTGAAACTCAAAAATGCCATCAAGAAGGAGCAATGTGCAGACTGTATTGGATTAGCACTACCAGTTCACAGATGTAATAAACTTTGAAACCATTACAGGGCATGAAATTACTAGCTACAACACTCTGCAACAGATTGGCTTGTAACTATATAACTTCTTGTTTTTTTGAGAGTATGCAGTGAATGTAATGTTTGGATACAAACACATAAAATGTTTCAGAAAGAAGGTAGTCTATGTGGATAAACTGTAAATAAAAATTAGCTAAATCAATAAATGCAAAACAATAGACTGAATGAATTGAAGGTTGTCATGGGTCATTATTACAGCTGTTTTATACTAGAGATACCCATCATATATCCACAGATAAAAATATTAAATGTAATGTTAAAAATTCAGGATTTGGAAATAAATATGTTAAATGTTTAAGATGAAGAAATATTAAGTTAGCACTTAAGCACTATATATTCCACACTAATGGGCACTATCATTTTACATTTTGAGTCATTACATCTTTATTTATGACATCGCTATCTTTCCCTGAAGTTTCCTAAAATGATGTACTGTAAAGAATGTCAGGATTGTGAAGACTGGTAGAGAAATGTGAAGGCTGCCAGCCTAGCCAGATAGAATTTTACAGATAATTCTGTCATTTGTAAATATGAATGTAAACTACAGACTTGTCTTAAATGTAAAGAAATACTGTTACATGTGGAACTGGAAATAAATGTGACAATAGTGCACTCTACTGACCAAAGTAAAGCATGTGGTGACCCTTTGAAGTAGACAGTGGTGCTGAAAAGTCTAGATGAAGAAATTCTTTCTATTGTTTTAACCAAGTTAATCTGCCAGATTTAAACATGCAAATGCATTTTTATTGCTCTGTTCCTGACCAGCTGCAAGATAACAAAAGGGAGATATTCAGAATGTAAATGCCGTTAATGTGTAGCCTGGGAACTCCAGGAAAATTAAAAAGAATTATGTAATGTTTATCAGAACTGCAATAGCAATTTAAACGGGGAGAATCAGAAGGCATTACGCATTTTTGTCTTGATCATCCAACTCACAGCACTTTGCCTGCTGTCTACTGTAAGTTATCTTAGACTTGTGTTTTCTTTTTGAGATAGCTAGAACTAGAAAGAATAGACTAAGGGTTTTTTTCTTTGATGTCAGAACTGCACTACTGAATTAAGTATTTCTGTGTGATCTCTGAACTCTTGACTAGCACTGTCTGTGTAGTAGAAAGTATTGTCTTGTGGTTTTAATTATTTATTATTAAATATTTTAAAAACTTTTAACTATGGCTGGTTTGTGTAGAGATAATTTAAGCTCTAGAATACATTGAATATTTATAGAGTTTACTGTCCAAGTCACTTCAAATAAGCTTTGACTGATTAGTCGCACTTACCAATTGGATAATACTATTGCACAGTAGTAATTGGGCACCCTTTTAAGGACCTTTGAGTAGCTGATAATTATTAGCTGGGTGGTGGCAGGGTACTACTGTATAGTCTGGAAAAGGGGCACAGCTGGAGAACCTGTGCCAGCCTTTCCCAGAAGTGTCTGTGTGGTTGTATAAACTCTTATTTGAAAGTGTGTGTGTGTGTCAGCTACTTGGGCAGGGACACGAAGCACTGGTTGGACAGAGAGGGTGCTGGAGATTTTAGCTTGCCCAGCTAGGCTGAGATCTGGACCCTATAGCTGTGCCAGTGGGGAGTCTTATTGGGGACCTGGGGAGCAAGGGAGTGACCAGCCCCAGACTGACTGTGATCGCTGTGTGCTCTTAAGGGAAATTGCACTTTACTGTGTGTATTTGTTATCCTTTCCTCATATATGAGACGCCCTCTCTGGTGTTAGTGGTGAAGATTGAGGCTCCTTGATTGCTGGGCCAGGGCACAGGCATCACAAGGATGATCACACATGAATTGTGAATTATGCAGGGAAATTGCACATTAGTGGGTTGTAGGATGTAGTCTCCACCACTGTTGTGTAATTTCAAATTTGATATTTTTACATAGTAGATGGTGGGGGGACAAAGCAAGATTGCACATTGATGAGTTGTAGGATATTCCTACTTTTTCCACTTTTGTACAGTTGGCATACTTAAGTAACACAGCATATGGGGTTTTATGTCCTCCGCATGGGGGGTGCAGGGTTGCTTGCCAGTCCTGTGTGACACTGTTAGTGTTTGATTATTTACTTTTAGGTGTATTCATTGTGAATCCATCAATATTTTTGTGTTTGAGGGAATTTTGCTTTATGTATATATATATATATATATATATATATATTCTGATACTAATTGTTTTCCAAATGTGTACCAGGTCCATTAGTGCTGGATCTGAGGAAGTTTTGTAGACTAAGCAAAGGTCGCCTCACAGCAGCTTGAAGGAAAATGAATATAGGAACAATGATTTGAGGTGGTCTACACAAGTTATTTTCTACCTTTGTATTCTTTTTGTGAGAAAGCTCTGTGAATTCTCCAATTGCTGCATATGCCTGATAAGGTACAAACTGAAGAGAGCATTGTACTCAATGATAGGTCTTGTGAGGGCAGAGTACAATGGGACGATTACTTGCTTGGACCTAGATGCCATAAGTTTTACAACCTGAAATGATTTACTGACCACAGTTGAAATGTGTTGGTCAAATGCCATATCTCTGTCTACATGTTCTCCCAAGTCCCTGAACACAGGGTCTACTCTTAGGGTTGTAATATCAATGTGGTACTTTGCAGGGATGGCCATCTTTCTGAAAGATACTATGATGCACTTCTTAGCACCGAGTTGTAGGCCATGGCTGGTACAAGTTATTAATCTGTATCAGACCCTCTTGTAGACTATTAGTATCTTGGAGGGAACTGATAACTGCTTCCAATTTGCAATTGTCTGAAAACTTGTTCATCCAGAGGCCCTTGATGTTAGACTTAATTTCAAAGCTGTAGATGACAAACAGCCCTGGGGACCCCAGTATTAAATGGCCTTTTATGAATGTAGATTCCCCTGATTTAAATTCTTGGGCCCTGTCAGTGAGCCAGCTGGCTATCCCGAGGGTGACATATGGCTTAATACCTAATTTAGTGATCTTGTTAACACTATCTGAGTGAGATAGTGTGTCAAATGCCTTGGCCAGGTTGAGGTAGGTAGTACGTACTGATTTGCTGTCGTCCATCACTTTGGTAACCTTCTCAAAGAAATCTACCAGGTTTAGCAGGTAAGACCTACCCTTGACAAACCTGAGTAGGGTCCAGTGCTCGCAGGTTACCTGTGTCATACTTTATAATATCCATGATTATCCTCTCCATAGCCTTGCACAACAGGCTTATTGGCTAATGAGTTCAATAGTTTCCTGCATCCATGTATGGGCCTCCCTTGTGCAGTGATATAACGATTGCAGTCTTCCATTCATTAGAAGCAAAGCATGTTTGATAATGTGATTGAATAGAGATTCTAGTGGGACCAATTGGTCTTGTTTTGTGCTGTTAAGGAGGTATCCTAGGATATTATCAGGACCTACTGATGTAGTGTTCTTGGCTTGGGAGAGCACCTTGAGGACCTACTCTCTTATGATATTTGGGGCTAGATAGATGTCAGAATTTCCTGAGATATACCCAGGAAGGAGAGGGGGTTAATGCTTAAACCAAATTAGTCAGCCAGGAAATTAGCTATATCTTCTGGTTGCCTGTAGGTGGCACCATTTACAACTAATTTGATACACTGCAGTGCATTACCTTTGATGTTTTGGATATTGCTGAAGAAAGTCTTGTGGTTGTCCTTGAACTAGGCAGGTATTTTTACCTCAAATTTAGCTTTCATGAACTTTATTAACCCCCTGTGTTGCTTGTTTAGGCTGATGAAGGTGCTTTTACCTTGCTGGGTATTGCCCCTCTTAGTTTTTGCCATGAGTTTCTTCCTTTTGTTGTACAGCCTATCAATGTTGGAATTCCACTGGACAGCAGCATGCTTTTTGTGCTGACCCTGCACTTATTTTGAGTGGGTACAGCAGGTTCTATACAGCCATTGACATGGTTATACAGGGTTTCTGTGAATGTTTCTCTGTAGACGGCAGTATTCTCAGGGTTAAGGGTGGGTTGAAATTTATTTAGGGTATCATTAAGTAGTAGGAGATTTGTCTTGTAGTAATTTTTAAAATTTCTAGGGTTTCTAGGTGTGCCTAGTTTTATATTTACATTAGCTTTATGGTCTAGCGTGAGTCATGAGATATTATAATGAGTGTGTGTTGCAGCATTCTGTTTGTAAATACTAACGCCCTAGATCTGCTAATTCATACCCCCACGAGGGGATCAAACATCCTCCATCAGGTCCTCACAAAGTCCAGGAATCTCTGGACCTGTATGTTGGGGATTGTGTAGGATTCCCATTTTATATTGGGGTAGTTGAAGTCACCCATGAATATGATATTGGATTGGATGGGGAGTGTATCAAGTATTTATAATGGGGTATTTGAAGTCACCCATGAATATGGTATTGGGCTGGATGGGGAGTGTGTCAAGTGCCTTTAAGTAAGTGTTGCAGTTTTCCTGGGTCATTGAGGGAGACCTATAGCTTGCAAGGATATGGTATGGGACCTTATTTATGGTGATTTGGATGTGGTGAAACTCAAGTCTGTCATGCTGATGGACCAACCTTGAGGTGTGTTTATTTTTAATGTATAAAGATAAAGAGAAACACATCCACCTTTTGTCTCTTCCTGTGCAGTAACTGGTCTTCTAAATGTGTGGAAGGCATTGTAGCCCTGCACTGTTGGGGTGCTCTCCATAGTTTTAAACCATGCCTCAGTGACTGCACAAGGCATTTACATTTTCCAAGATGAGAAGAGCCTACAAAGAGTAGAGCTTCTTGTTGAGACACCTTTCATTGAACAGCAATACAGTGAGATTTTCCCGGTTTGGTACAGCTATGTCAGACGGTTTAGCTGGTTGGCAATGCCTAAAAAAGGCAGTATAGGGATAGAAAAGGTTTTAGCCAATATTTGAAATTCCAGGGGGGAAAAAGGTGCAGACTATTCTTGATAAAGCAGCATGGTCTATTGACCACGTCCTTCCAAGATGACAAATATAATGTATTCTCTTTGAATGAGACCATAATTTAAGCCAATTGTTAAAATCCATTATTTTCTGTTTATACTGTGGTATCATCCTTGGAGAAGGTAGAATACTGCTCAGTGCTAGGCTCATATCAGCCTGGTATACATAACTCAGTAATGTGTGTATTCATATAGTGCAGGGAGGAACGTCTGAGATCATCAACACCCATGTGGACTTTGAATCATATTTGTACTTGGGATTACATGACCTGAGTGCATGAGTGATGTGATGGATCCTGGCCTCTGATAGCTGACCATTACTTGCTGTCTCTCTTTGTGTGTCTCTCTGTAGAGTCTCCCATGACCAGAATACTGGGTTGTGTAGGGCATACCTCTCAACCTCTTAGCTCAAAAAATCTGGACAAAGCTTAAAATAATGGGGGGGATGAAGGCCCAAAAATAGGGGCAGATTTTAAATTTTGCTCTTATAAACATAGAAAGTTGCTAAAATAACAGGTTCTATTTTAGGATGCATTTTCTGAAGGACATATAGTCTGAGACTTAAATGTGTCATTATTTGGTGACTTCAATAGTCAGTGATTTGCCAGAGAAACACAAATTTCATGAGGAACAGACCAAAAATATATAGTAAAAATCTGGGCATTCTGCAAATATTTGAACAATTTAGAGGTATGGTGTAGAGTATGCTTGATGAGCTTAGAGGTTGAGACACCATGGCTTGTGGCAGTATGTGTCTTGTTGGATGTTAGTTTTGTAGAGTGCTCTTGATGTTGCTGATGACATTTTTGTGTGTGCATTGTCTGGTAGGTCTTTTTAGTCTGGGAAGGTTACATTTTAGAGCCACAGCATATGTGGGTTTGTGTGACTGGTCTGTACAATGTGAGGTGGGTGTTGTGCGTTGTACTACTGACAACCTGTTTGGTAGTGTAGGTGATTGCAGGCAAGAACCTTTCCTCCAAAGACATTGTTTAACTACATCTCTCACATGCATCTTTTGTATGGTTGAGGATTAGGTGGTTGTTAGTGTACATGAGGCAATTGCTGCATTGTCTTAGGATGTCCATGTCCACCAGGCCATCTGCGGACATAGCAGGGAAATGCATGTCCATAGTTTTGGACCCTAGTTTCTTATTCTACAGGTGGATAATACAGAGTATTTTCACAACTGACTAGCTTTGTTGTAGGAGTGTAGAGTACAAACAATGTCTGCCTAAAACTGCCTCTGGTCTAGTTTGAAGGGTGGGTGCTTCTCAGCATGCAAACAAGATTTTCAGTGCACAAACTAGCTGCTCATTGTGCAGCTAGAGATTTTGGAAGTTGGAGAGGTAGTTGTATAGGAAAAGTTTCAATTCTAAGTGTCTGCATTCACACAGAGCTCTGCGAACTGCCACTGGGGTCTATATTATAAGATTGACGTTTGAAAACATCGAACAACATATGGTCGACACCATATGGTCAATGACTTCAAACACTGACCTTATAAAAAGACAAAAAAAAAAAAAAAGAAAAAAGTACCCTAATGGGTTTAAGCAGGAGTGCATGCCCCCCTGCTCTGCCCCCCACACCTCCCACTACTTAAATATACCAATTCCGAGACCGCACTACATTGCAGTAAATGGAAATCTCCCCTTATCGAGATTTCCGTTTACACGCTCGAGATTCTGAGCATTCGATATTCTAGTGTCGACAATGTCAGATTCAACATTGTCGGCTTTCGAGAATATAATATAGACCCTGCCACTGTGTGATGAGCATCGCCGTGGAAATGTATCAACTTTATACAGGAAGAAACCATGATCAAACAAACAAATTAGCCCTCTGGCTAATATCAAGCAGGCACTTGGAGGTTTCAAACAGGATATCCCAGCTCAAAAGTGATCTAGCCTCTCTCTGCTGCCACTAGGCAGCAGGCAAAAGAGTTCCTAATGTACAAACATTGTCTGGGGCCACCCAGAGTGCAGAAACAACAGACTAAGGCTAAAAGCCAAACAGAAAGCACTCAAAATTAAATAAAATGGCCATGGCAGGAGTCCAGGACACCAATAATATCAAATCAAGAACAAGGTCACAGATGTTCATACACTGATTAGTGATACAGCAGTGTTGTATATGATTCTGTTTTTGACCAGATTAAACATGTGAAAAGAGGGCTGAGTGGTGAAAATGGAGGTGGAAAGCAAAGGGTAGGACATATGGGAAAGAATACAGGAATTTGGAGGAGTGTGGAGGGAGAGCACCATAACTATCCACTTCTTCACAAGATAAAGGCAGCATTGTACACAAACTTTCATGGCTTTAGAGAGTCCCCACACCAGGGATGGGTGACAACCACAGAATAATGTTGTATAGCCAACTGGACCAAATGAAATGTGTCAAGATGACACATTGGTGAAATGGACACCTATGAACCTATGTATGGGGCATCATTTTTTTTGTGGGAAATATGCCCATTTTTATGGAGAGAAAGGAATGTTGGGAAAGGTACTTAGGAATGAGAGGATGAGATAGGTATGGTAGGGTAGGTATCTGTAGTAGCCTCTGACTTTAGTGCTTCATGAAGAGTGTCACAAAAATCCTGGAATCCTCAACACTTCACCTTTGTGCTGTACATGGAACACCATCCCTACCACTGCCAGCCATGTCTGCAGCAGTCAAGCTAGAAATATGGCTCTGAGATCTTGCTTGCAACACCTTGTGTGCAAAGATGCACAGCCTAGCCAACTGCATTTGTGCAAATGGAAGCACAGCACTGGCTTGCTAGACACATAGGCAATGAGTTCATCAAGAAGAACAGAAGGTGTTAAAAACAACGAGATTTGGCCATGAGCGATGTTCAAACTATCGAGACATTCCAGTGTTAAACACTGATATTCTTTATGTTGTTGGCTATAATCATGGTTGCTTGGAGGAAAAATGGTATGAGTTGTGACATATTGGCATATTAAGAGCTAGACATTGGTAATAATGAATAGTACAGCCTGGGATTCAAACCCAACAGAAAAAAAGGATAAAATGTTAAACTTTTTTGATCAACTGTCACTGCTAGAAGATAACTCATTAACATGGTAATTAGTGGTATAGTAATTTAAGAGTGAATGTATACATACTTTACATAGTCATGGGGCTGCATTTCTATGTAAAAGGCAGTGTTTGTGCTTGTAAATGCAACTCAGATGCATGCAGTAGTATGACCTAAGACATGGTGGGTTAGGTTACACACATAATTCATGATAGTGTCCTAAAGATGTATTTATGATATGCAAGAATTCAATAATTAGATCAAAAATATTGGGCACATCATACCTATATATTTGCATTCTGCATTAAATACCATCAATGTCATGTTTAACATAATTTACACACATTATAGTGCATTGCTGTAGCAAGCAGTAATGAAACATTTTTTTGCAATAAACATAGTTGTGATACTCAAATGCATTTAGTGTGATATTTTCAATTAAGATGTTATGACAAATGGCATTCTGACCCCATCTGTAAATGTATCTCTCAACTGTATTTGAACACTGTGTTATCTGTTGTCGCTCTTTATAATTACTGCAGTTAGGGTTCCTATCACATAGTCAAACTTGTACAAGTTCGAACCTTATATGGTCAAGACCATAAGTTTGAACTTGTACAAGTTTGAGTGTTTCAACGGAAATCTCCATAAGGGGAGGTTTCCATTCTGTTGAATGAGGTGCGATCTTGGAGTTGGTATATTTAAGTAGCGGGGTGTGGGGGGTGCATGGGGGCTTGCCCCCCTGCTTACAACAGTTTATTTTGTTTTTCCTTCTTTTTTTTTTTTTTTTATTCTGTCATTTGTATTAATATTACAGTGTAAGATTGGACATCCTTTGTTAAGGGCCTTAAAGTAGCTGATAAGGGGTTGTCTGGTGGCAGTGATAACTACCTTATAGTCTGGACAAAAGGGGGCATAGCAAGTAAACCTGTGCCAGCCTTTCCCAGAGGTGTGTGTGTTTGTGTGTGTATAAATCAAAGTTCAAAGAGTGTGTGTATGTCAGCTACTTTGGCAGGGACATGAAGCACTAGTTGGACAGAGAGGGTGCTGGAGATCTTGGCTTGGACACTCAGCTGAAATCTCAACTCTATAGCTGGGCCAGTGGGGAGTCTTATTGGGGATCTGGTGAAAGAGGGAGAATCCAGTAAAATTGTTCTTCTGTGTTAGGGATCTCAAGTCAGCCAGATTAGCTGGTTCAAATGGAGCAAGTGTTACTTTCTCTAACACAAGATTAAGATCTCAAGGAGGGGCCACCAGTTTACTTGGAGGCCTCTTATGCAAAACCCCTTACAAGGACAGTTTGACATATGACTGCCTTGAATGAGGATGATCCATGGGCAGACATGCTGAAATGGTTGATAAACAAACCTTGATAGAGGAATAAGAAAGGCTATAGGATAGCAACTCACACAAATATTTCTAAACCAGAGAACAACTAGACCTTAATGGGTTGGCGCAAGCTAAACAAAGTTTTCATTTACTAATATATGATTTTCTAGGGTTCATATCAGGTCGTCGAAACTTCAGTAGTTCGAACACTGTATGTTTGAACTGTGAAGTTCAAAAACTGATTAGCGCAAAGCCGTGGAACATCAAATTCTTTCCCAGGGAAAGAATTCAGTGGGCCGTTTCTGTGGCTTCGTTATTTTCAGCACTGTGGTGGAAAGTTACAGGTTGGGTTCAGGTAAGTGTGCAATTGTGCAGACATTAGGATTAGGGCAGGATAGGTGAGTTAGGGTTAGGGTGAGGGTCAGGTGAGTGTGCAATAGTGATGGACCTTAGGGTTAGGGTTTGGGTTAAGGTAAGTGGATAGATAGTAGTGTATGTACAGTTTAGTGTAGGGTTAAATGTAGGATTTTAAGTGTATGTGTGTGGATTGCTGTTTTTTTGGTGTGCTTGTGTTGTGGGTGTGTTTCCTGGAACAGCGATTTTTTTTCCCTGGGAAAAAAATCGCTGTTCTAAGCCTTCAATGTTTTGCACTTCGAGGTTAGATGTTCGAACATATGGTGTTTGAACTTCTGCCATTTCGTTGAAGTAATATAGACCTTATTTTCTAATAGCAGGCTTTCTTGCCTCTATTAATACTTAGGTTCATAGGTTCATAGGTTTATACTAGGCTATCTGCCCTAAGGCATTTATAAGCCTAGCCCAAAGTTATGTGGCTTAAGCCACCCCTTATGTTAGAAATAATGTGCCCATTAGTTTGTTGTGCCTCTGTCCAGCAGTGACACAGAGATGATTCCCAGGGTAAACCTACGATCTCCCATCCACCGGTCAAGATTTCTCTTGAACAGAATCAGCGAGGTGCTCTGCCTCACATGGACCGGGATTTTATTCCACAGCATGGGGAGTCTCTGGGTGATAAATCTATCCCTCCAGCACGTCCTATTTATATCCGTGCTAAGGTTTAAGTAACTTGCTCTAGTGGTTCTGGTGGATTTGGATTTTTTGAGGTGGAGCATGTCCATTAATTCCAGGTTGGTCATGGCCTTGTATGTCAGGCACAGGTCACCTCTGAGCAGACTGTATGCAACTGAATAGAGTTGGAGTTTCTTCAGTCTGGCAGTATATGACAGGTTTTGGAGTCCCTTTATCCTTTTGGTGAGGAACTTTTGGGGTCTCTCCAATTGCTGCAGGTGTCGGGTGAGATACATCCCGAATGGGGCATTGTACTCGATCATTGGTCTGATAAGTGAAGAGTACAGGGGAACAATGACCTCACTTGATCTGGATGTGAATCCCTTCATGATCAGATGGGCAATGTAGAAGGTCTTTCGAACCACTTTAGCAACGTGAGTGTCAAACGAGAGGCCACTGTCAACCTGGGTACCCAGGTCCCTGATAACCTCTTCTGTGCTTAGTGGGTTGCCACCTATATGGTAGCTTGGGGTTACCTTGTTTTTCCCGAAGGGTATGACTATACACTTTTTTGCGTTTAACTTCAGGCCATGGCTCTGGCACCAGCTATCAGTTTCCGTGAGACCCATCTGAAGGATGTCTGTGTCCGATGTACTATCCACTATAGCACCCAGTTTGCAGTCATCCGCAAATTTTGTCAGCCATAGTCCTCCTATGTTTGCCTGTACTTCTGAGAAGTAGATGCCGAACAATACGGGGCCAAGGACTGAGCCCTGTGGGACACCACTTGTAACCGGCTTGGAGTCTGACATGGCTCCAGCAACTCTAACCCTGTGGGTTCTGTCCTTTAGCCAGTTTGCAACCCATCTTGTGACATATGGGTTTACATTTAAGCTGGTAAGTTTCTCTATGATACCCGAGTGGGGTATTGTGTCGAAAGCTTTTGCAAGGTCAAGGTAGGCTGTATGGACTGCCTTTCCCTCATCAATGGCCTTGGTAACTGTTTCGAAGAAGTCGACCAGGTTCAAAAGGCAAGATCTGCCCTTGACAAAGCCAACCTGGGTTGGGTCCAAGGTCTGCAAGTCCCCTATGTCCTTGTTTATGAGTTCCATTATGATCCTCTCCATAGCTTTGCAGACCAGGCTTGTTAAGCTTATGGGGCGGTAATTACCAGGGTCTGTAGAGGCACCACCTTTGTGGAGTGGGACCACAGCTGCCGTATGCCACTCCTTGGGCACATATCCTGTGGTAAGGCTAAGATTAAACAGCTGCCTTATGTGCGGGTTTAGTTCTTCATTGAGTTCATGTAGCACACAGCCGGGGACACCATCCGGTCCCATTGATGCTGTGTTTTTAGCTTTTGAGAGAGCAGCTTTCACCTGCGCATTTGAGATGTCTGGGAGGCTACACTCTGTTGGGATAGTTATCTCTCCTTTTGGGGGGGAGGGGGGTGAAGTTTGCGCTGAACCTGTCTGCCAGTATGTTGGCAATGTCTGTGGGCTCAGTGATTTTTGTATCATTTTGGACTAATTCTGAGCATATCTGGGAGTTTCCACCCAGGTTTCTGACATAGCTGAAGAAGGCCTTATGATTGTCTTTTGAATCTATGGCAATTTTTTTCTCAAAGTTGGCCTTTGATGATTTTAGGAGGGATCGTAGTTTCTTGCTAGTACTGATCAAAGATGCCTTCCCTTTTTGGGATTTTGCTCTATCATGTAATAGCTTTCTCCTCTTATTGTAAAGTTTGTTTATGGCTGGGGTCCACCAGACTGGACGTTTGCCCTTGGTGGAAAGAGTCTTGGTTTTATTTGGGATTGCCTGATCCATGCAGTCCTGAAGGTGTTCATAGAAGGCATTTGTAAGGGCTTCCGCAGCTTGGGTTGTGGTTTCCATTGGCTCGGGGCCTTGAAGGATACCACACCTGTCTTGAGTAGTGTGAAGTTTGCTTTAGAGAAGTTCTTCACTGTTTTCTTTTTGTTTGGGGTGGGGGTGGGATGTGGATTTTTAGTGAGATTAGTTTATGATCTGATCTCACCAAAGAGGGATATACTTCCGGTGTGGAGCATTTTGTCCCCATGTTTGTGATGATGAGATCTAGTATATTTTCTCCTCTTGTGGGGACGGTGACTAGTTGTTCCATGGCATTTGAATTTATGAACTCCAGGAACCTTTGGGCTAGAAAGTTGGGGCTTGAGTAATGTTCCCAGTCTATATTCGGGTAGTTGAAGTCACCCAATATGATGGTGTTTGGTGATACATTTATACCCTCCAGTGTCTTCAGGAAGGCTGTGTGGGTTTCCTGAGTTTGAGAGGGTGACCTGTAGCATGCTACAAATTGTAGAGCAGTTTTGCCTATGGTTAATTGCACCTGGATGGTTTCCAATGCTTCGTGCATAGCCACCAACCTGGAGGTGTGGGTATCCGATGAATATGGATACACCCCCTCCTTTTGTGGTATGGTCCGGGTTTTGGGGCCAGAACGCATGATATGAGGTAAAACCTGATAGTGCCAGGGTGCTCTCAGGAGCCTTGAACCAGGTTTCAGTCGCAGCACAGACATCGATGTTCTCCATACTGAGAAGGGCCTCCAGTGCGTGCATTTTAAGATTTAGACTTCTGGCATTGAGCAGCATTAGCCTTAGTTTCTTCCCGTTTTTGTTTTCTAGGGTGGTAGGTTTAGAATTTGAGCCTTGCCTAAAAAAGGCACTATGGGGGTGGCAAGAGCCTTAGCCAATATCCGGAATCCCAGGGGTGACAGGTTGACAGGTGCAAGCCGTCCCTTGCAAAGCAGCGTGGCTTGTCAAGCATGTCATCCCAAGCAGACAGACACTGGATCCCCTTCGAATGACACCAGAAATTAAGCCAATTGTTAAAGCTGATCATCTTGTCACTATATTGTGGCATCATTCGTGGTGAAGGAAGGATACTGCTCAGGGTCAGGGTCATACCTGCCTGGGCTACATAATCAGAGAGCTCCTCTATGTCTCTTTTCATGTAGTCCAGGGAGGTACGTCTCAGGTCATTCACACCAGCATGGACAATGACTGTCATACTTGTACTTGCCGTGGAGTGACCTGAGTGCTTGTGTTATGTGGTGGATTCTAGCACCCGATAGGCAGCTTACCGTGACCTTCTCCTTGTTCAGCCTGGTGAGTGGGACGTCAGTGTGTCTGACTATGAAGTCACCTATGACAAGTATGTTTAGTGTTGTATTTGGCCTTAAGGGCAGTGACTGCTTTGCACACTGATTTTGTTGTTTATGTGTTGTTTGTGTGGTGTATTGAGTTTGCAGTTGCTTGGGTGTCTGCTTTGGAGGCCTTTGCTGTTTAGGTAAATTTTTACTCAGAGCCTCCGAGTATGTCTCAGTGTGTTTATGTGTTTGATTCAGTGGTGTGGTTGAGTTATGTGAGACTTGTATTGTGGTGTGTGTAGTTGCCTTCTCCTCCTGCCTGGTTTTGCCAGTCCTGAGTTGAGAGAGCTCAGCCTCCAGTTTGGCTAAATAGCTGCATCTCTCACAAGTGTTAGTGTTATGTGGGAGGAGGAGAGGGTTGTCCGTGTACATGAGGCAATTGTAACATTGCCTCAGAATTCCCAGATTCACCAACTGGGCAGGGGAGGACGCCAGCATCTGACCCTTCGACATGCTAGAAAGAATTATGAGTTGGTATGAGACAGAAAAGTAGAGGGCTTAGCAGGGAAGTGGGCACTCCTGGGGGGTTTTGCAAGTGAGGGATTTGTATAATATAGGAGTGCTTGACCTGCAAAGAAAATGCTTATAAGACAAGGGATATGCTTTTAAGACAAGTGCTGAGCTTTTTGAAAAGAAAAAGCAATTAGGAACAAGTGCTGCGCTTTTTAGTGAAGGTGTAAACTGTTTAGGTTCCTAACAGAGCTGAGCAAGTCATAGAAAAAAAATGCCAGCATTGCATTTCATAGTTACTATCGCTCGATTCTTCATAAGCCACCTCAGGCAGTTAATATGAATGCCCATGTAGGGGATAAGGTCTTGTATTACCTGATGCAGAAGGTCAAAACAAATGGGAATGTGCCAACACAGCTAATTTCATTCTACAGACTTTTGTTTTGCATAATTTCTCACCACTGTCCTTGCAGTCCCATAAAGCCACCAATGTGGCTACTTAGCATCCATTCACCTTCCTTTACAAAACTAGGTGCCAGGCAAGGAAATGTGACCCAGCAGCCAAAGCAAGCTCATCCAGGAAGGAAGCAACCCCTCACCAGTATGTCACTGGTCTGGTGGGTAGAGGCCAGGCAGTTATGTACTACTGAAACAGTGTACCACCGAGTCAGGGAGCTAAGTAGGTCCATTCCCCAATCTGGCAGTAATCCAAGTCTACAAGCTGACCACAGTGGAGGCCGAACTTACTGTCGTGACTGGCACACTTCTTACCACTGTGCTCATATCTTAAAATGGATAACTAACCTGGGAAGCCCCAGGAAAAAAATTATCCTTAAGGCTTTTACCCTGGCATGGATGCAGCCCAGCACCCATAACATTAGTGGCACTGGTGAGCTCCACAGTCCTGGCAATGAAATTAGTGTTAAAAACACTGCAACAGAGAAAAAAACCCATGGATATGGTAATACTTTACACAAGTATTTTTTTTCTTATGGGTCACTGTTTAGACCTGTGGATCATCTGCCTAATGAGGGCAGAGTAAAGCAATCCTTGAATCCAATGCCCCCTTTGGCATGCATCTTTCCAGACATCTGCAGCAACTGGAATGCCCACAAAAATGTCTTACTAAAAAGGATACAAGGCCTAAACAACATGCCCTACACAGACTAACTTAAAGCCAGTCACGGTCTTTTGTGTCCTACAGACTGAGCATGTCCTCAGAAAGCAGGTACCTAACAGGAGTTATGACCCTATCTTTCAGGCAGTCAGTTGAAGATGATTGATGTCAGGGTGTATCAAACATCCCTGTTCTGGTCTGCATAAATCCATTCTGTGAGGAAGCTTGTGGTAAGTGCCCCCAACCATTTCCAAATGAAGGGAAAAATATGGTTGCCTGGGCCAGAAGGGAATCAGATCAGCACAATGATCTTGGGAGATTCCTTCTGAATCTTCAGAAGTATCTTGGATATTAGTGGAAAGGGTAGAAAGGCATACAGGAACATTCCTGTTAATGGAAAACAAAAGGCACCAGTCGTCCAGGCCTTTCTGCATGGAATTCTGGAACAGAATTTTGCCAGTTGATTGTTCAGAGAGAAGGCAAAGAGACCTACTTGAGGAACTCCCCATAGTTGGATCAAATCTTGGAAAACCGCCTTGTAGATCAATGTGTGTGGATGTACCTTTAAGAAGCTATCAAAGGGCTAGCGCAAGTGTATAAATACTGAGCATGTGCAAGCTAGACTGCCATTTTATAGTAAGCTGTTGAGATATTCCATGTATGTCTGTTAGGTCTGTCTGTTTGTTTATATTTTATGATGCTGCTATCCATCCTGATGTGTTTCTATGTACTAAAGCATCTAAACGAAATACCCCACCTGCTTGTCATCTATGTTAGAGAGAAACGAGTGACATGATGTCTGAAGTGGCATGTCTAAAAGGACTTGAGGCCAGAATGGGATCCAGATTCTTCAGTTCAAGTTCGAGAGTCATCCAGTTGGCACTGGAGGAATATACACCAGTGAATCATCCCTACTGGATGCATAATTCACAAAACAGGTCAGAAATGAATTTCAGATGTTAAAACTTGCTCAAAAGTATTTCTTATTTGCAAAATATGAAACGAGGCATACAGAACGCTATAAACAATATTTGAATAAACTGATATGTTGGATATTGATAAAAATATTCGAATGACTATGGAAAATGTTTGAAATAAAGTCCGAATTGCATAAAACAAATAAAATAAGAGGAAACAACTGCATTTTCACTAAGCACATATTTTTTGTATTGATTAAAGATATCTGAGTTATCAGAAGTGCATAAAGTGTTTGCATGTTTGTGCAGTATTACAGTAAAGTTATTTCACAAGATGCAGCCATTTCAGAGCATATTTCACAAAGTACAGTATCTTGAAGAGTTTATTGCTTATTTGAATGTTATTACAAGCTCACAGAACAGTTTGTTCGTACCTAATTACAAGGGCCATATTTTCAGTGTGTTTGTACATATTTTGTGAGCATGGCAGATGGATTTCAAAAACCCAGTGCAATTGTGTGTGACAATAATATTCCAGAGAATTGGAGAGTGATTGAGCAAGAGTATGACATTTTGATACAGGCTGCATTTTCTCATAAAGATGACCATATAAAGGCATTTATTCTGCTTAATTTAGCTGGGTCAGAAGCCATTGAAAGGGAGCATTCATTTGTGTATGCACCTGCTGTCTATACAGGAGAAGGGGAAAACTGTCATATTGTTTTACCAGCTGAGTCAAGGGAGGACCCAGAGTGCTTAAAATGTAAATTTAGAGAAACGTGTAACCCCCAGACAAATGTTACAATGAAAAGACACTTATTTTATACAAGGGATCAAAAGCCTGGTGAAACTTTTGCAGCATATATAACTGACTTGAGGAATAAGGCTAAAACATGCAGATTTGTTGATTTAAGGGATGGGCTGATAAAGGGCAGACATGTGTGTTATTAAAGATGATGCTGTGAGAAAGATTTTGCTTTGTGACAGTGATGTACCTTTGAATAAGGCCATGGAGATTTGTCAGATATATGAGCTTACAGAAAACCACACAAATATGCTTGCAAATGAGAATAGCTCTAGAAGGCACAGTGATAAAGCTTATATTGATAGTATGCAGCATGTGGTTAAAAGGAACAGGCTCAGGCACATGGCAGCAACTGTAGCCCCTGCAGCACACACTGGTAAACCCCAGAACTTTCCAGCAAATTCCAGAGTTTGCACAGTCTCAGTGAAGCATAAGAGTGAGTCAGCAAACTCAAAGCATGGGCCCCAACCTAGTTTCATTGCCAACTGTCGTAATAGTGGTGGATGTCATCCTAGTTTCATTACCAACTGTCGTAATAGTGGTGGATGTCATGAATCTAAAAGGGAGAAATGTTTAGCTTTTGGTCAGCAATGCCACAAAAGCAATAAATGGAATCATTTTAAGAGTTTTTTTTGTAAATTAAAAGGCCCACATTCATTTGTTAAAAAGGAACATCCAAAGAAACGAGCTGATCAATTAGAAAGCTGCAACCCTACTCTTTATGTTGTTGGTATGTCAGTGCTTCATGAAACAGTTTATGCAGTAGATTTATGGGCAACGAATGAAGTATTTTGGACTATTTGGATAAATGGAAAACCCACAGAGCTCAAAGCTGACACAGGTTCCAAGTGTAATGGTATGTCAGCAGCAACATTTGCTAGAGTGTGACATGGTGAAAGGCTTGGTTTGGCAAGGTATGTGAAGCTTGTTGCTTATGGTGGTGAAGAAATTCATACTGAAGGCTCAGTAGTGCTTTCATGTTACTCTGCTGTGAGATGTTACAGCTTATTATTCTATGTGGTCAAGAAGCACATCCATTCATTATTAGGGCTCATCCAGTCATTATTAGGGCTCAGAGACAGTTTGAAAATGAGACTGCTTTCATTTAATAAGGAAGTCCATCATGTTGGCTTGAAAGAACACTATTCCAGTTTCATCCAGTGCATTTTTTTCTACCTATGCTGAACTTTTCGAAGACAAACTAGAGAAGCTTCCAGTTGTGTTCTCCATGAAGTTAGACCCACAGGTCAGTCCAGTTATCAGACCAGCATGAAAATTTCCAATAGCCATGTAGGACAGAGTCAAAGCCTAGTTAGGTAAAATGGTGCGACAAGGTGTAATTTGTCCTGTTGGTTCTGCAACTACAACTGAGTGGGTATCTTCCATGGTGGTACCTCATAAGAAAAGCTCAGGTGACATCAGAATATGTATTGATCCACGAGATTTGAACAGAGCTCAGGTGACATCAGAATATGCAGTGATCCACGAGATTTGAACAGAGTACTAAAAGACCTCATCATCCAATACACACAGTTGAAGAAGTCACAGCCTTGATGCCAAATGGCTACAAGAGGTTATTTATGTTGGTCATTTATTTATTAGTTCAGGCCTATGACCAGACCCTTCAAAGCAAACAGCCATTCTCGAGATGCCAGCGCTAGACAATGTTCAAATGCTGCAATGTTTTCCGGGCATGGTAAACTATCTAAGCAAGTTGAATCCAGACTTGAACCAGCTTTCAGCACTGCTTAGAGAGCTGACACATAAAGATATATCCTGGTCTTGGTTAGAGCAACACCAAAGAGCATTTGATGTCCTGAAACACAGAATTGCCAGTCTGCCTAGTCTCAGATATTATGATGTTCACAAACCAGTTACACTTTCCTGTGATGCTTCAAAATTTGGCCTTGGTGCAGTCTTTCTACAAGAGGATCAACCTGTTTCCTGTGCATCAAGAACTCTTACCCAAACTGAAATGCAGTATACCCAGATAGAGAAAGAGCTTTTGGCAATTGTGTTTGCTTGTTCGAAGTTTCATGATTATATTTATGGTAGAACTATCCAGATCAAAACAGACTACCAGTCTCTAGTCAATATCTTGAGAAAGCCTATGCATTTAGCTCCAGCCAGTCTGCAACGTATGATGCTGAAATTGCACAATTATAATTTCACTCTTGTCTACAAGAAAGGCAAAGTTCTTTATCTTGCTGATACATTGTTCAGATTGCCCTGAAACACCACTGAACAGCATGAGAATGAGAACCTTGATTTTGAAGTCATGGAAGTGAGAAATTTTTTTTCCACACATCTTGATGAGCTGAGATCACACAGCCACCGATCCAGTTTTACAGAGCCTCAACCACTTTATTCAACAAGGATGGTCATCAAAGCAATCTAGTTTACCTCATGAAGTGCAACCTTATTTTAAATACAGAGATGAGATTTTGTCTGACAATGGTATCATTATGAAAGGTTCAAAAGTAATTGTTCCAAAGTCTTTGCAACAAGAGTACATTACTATCTTGCATTGCAGCCATCTAGGAACCAACTCAACCAAAAGAAGAGTGAGACAACTAGTATTTTGTTCTACTTCACAAGACATTGAGAGAGCATTTTATCTTGTTCTGTGTGTAATAGTACTAAGCCACATCAGCAGAAGGAATCACTTCAGCCAAACCAGATTCCTGAACTACCTTGGTTGATAGTAGCCACTGACATTTTTGAGTGGGATGGTCAACATTATTTGGTGTTAGTAGACTCTTACTCCAATTGGTTTGAGATTGACCTACTCCCTATCCTAGTATCCATTACTGGCATTACTAATATGAAGCGTCAGTTCACACAAAGTTATTTCTGACAATGGCATGCTGTTTACAAGCCAACAGTTCAAAAGATTTGCCAAAGAATGGGACTTTACTCATGTCACGAGTTGCCCAGAGTATCAGCAGTTAAATGGTTTGGTAGAACGTGCAGTTCAAAGAGCAAAACAGTTCCTAGAGAAGTCAAAATGAGACAATAGTGATGTTTTCCTGAATCTCTTGAATCTCAGAAATATTCCTTGTGATAAACATCTTGGTTCACCTGCTTAGAGACTTATGTCGAGACAAACCAGGACCACATTACCAATCAGTAGTCAATTGTAGATTCCATGTGTTAAGAACAACAGATCAGTGAAAACCAATCGGCTGAAGAAGCGTTTAACCCAGAAGTCCTACTATAAAATCAGCAAACTGCTCAATTCATTACAAAAAGGAGAAGTGGTAAGGATGCAAACATCCAAAGGTTATGATTGGTGTCATGAACATTATTTGCCTAGAGCAAAGTTAATGTGAAATCAGAAACATTTGAGACCAGTGTCCGAGCCTATACTACAGCTCATAGCGTGTGAGAAAGACTCTTTATCTCAGAGTGAGTTGACCGGTGTTCAAATTCCAGATTAAGTTCCAGAGTACATTCCTGTTCCTGTGATGAATCCAGAAGTTTCTGATATGAGTTGTTCACTGAAGACTGTCTCTGTTGCTAAATTTAGTCCAGATTATTATGTTACGAGATTTGGTCGTATCTTCACACCATGTAACAGATACATGGCAACTTGGACACGATCATTGTGTTTTGTTTCTAATGTCTATTATAATGCATGTATAACTCTAATATTGTTTTTACCACGTGTAATCTTTTTAAGAGGGAGGATGTAGCTCAATGTGTGTGTATATATATCTTTAAGAAGCTATCCAAGGGCTTGTACAAGTGTATAAATACTGAGCATGTGCAAGCTAGTCTGCCATTTTGCAGTAAGCTGTTGAGATGTAAGCATGTATGTCTGTAAGGTCTGTCTGTTAACTAGTTTAATATTTTATGATGCTGCTATCCATCATGATGTGTTTCTGTGTATTAGAGCATCTAAATGAAATACCCTGCCTGCTTGTCATCTATGTTAGAGAGGGATGAGCAACAACCCGGGTCTAGTTTCCATTCATGAGGGTCTGCCCTGGTCTTGCTCAGATTGTCTGCCAGACAGTTTTGCCCTAATAGAAAATAGGATGCCTGTAGAGTGAGAATGTGGTATGAAGCTATATCCCAAGCTACCATAGCTAGTCTGCAAAGGGGATACAATCTGGCTCCCCTTTGTTTGTTGATGTACCACATCACTGTGGTATTGTCTGTAACCATGTGAAGAGGTCCTGGGGACCAAAGATGGCTCACAGAATTGAATGACTTCATCAGAGCAAGCAGCCTTTGATATTTATGTGCTTAAATCTGTTCTTGGTGTCCTCTCCTGAAGCTGCGCCCCAAGCAAACTCTGAAGCATCTGTTGTGACAGAATGCTTTGGAGCAGGGAGAGAGAAAGGGAGACCCTGATTTAAGGATATCTGTTGTCTCCACCAAGTGACTTCTCTTCTGGCAAACCTCAGTACTGGGATCTGAAAAGATAAAGGGTGTTGATGCTGGGACCAAAGAGATTTCACATACCACAGTATTTTTCTTATGTTGAGGATTGCCTGGGGTATCATCAGAATCATAGATGCAATGAAACCCCAAATCTTGAGGTATTCCTTCACAGTGACCAAAGTCTGAGTGGAAAACCCTAGAAAAAGATCTAAATATTGATCTATTTTTCCTGCAGAAGAAAAGCTCTTTGACCTGTGGTGTCTAGTTGACATCCCAGGAACAGAATCCTGTCTGAGGCAATCAAGAAAGACTTTGAATGTTCTTTTGGAATCTGAGCTTATGTAAGAGATCTCTCATCCAAGAGAGAGATTTATGACATTTTGAAAAAGACTGTGCAAAGATAAGCAAGTCATCTAAATACGGTAAAATGTGGATACCCTGTAGCCTGCAATCAGCTATAACTGGAACTAGACACTTTGTGAACACTCTTGGTGCAGTGGATAGTCCAAAGGGTAAGGCAGAGAACTGACAGACTTGAAAAATCTTAAGAAACACCTGAAGTCTGGATAAACAGGACATTGATGACAATAATCTTTAAATTCTAGTGTTACCAGGAAACTTGAAAGAGGAACAAGTTGTGAAGTGACATAATTTGGAATTTGAGCGCTATCACAAACAGGTTTAGGAAAAAAAAGATCCATAACTGATCTCTAAGCATTTTCTTTCTTTGTGACTAGGGACATCCTTGAATAAAACCTTTTCCCTACCTGGGGAAGAGGAACTGGTTCTATCACTCCTTCAGACAGCATGTGATGAAGAACAGGTGGAAACAAAAGAGCCTGAGCTGCAAGATGAAGAATGACCCCCTGGAAAGGAGGAATTTCCTCCCACTGTCAACTGTGACCCTGATGAAAAATTTTCAGAACCCATTTGTCTAAAAACAATCTGTTGTTAAAGAGAAAATGGAGATTCAGACTTTCTGGAAGAGGAAAAAGGGCCCGTTCTTTAGGGTGTGACAAGGTCTCTTGAACAGTCATTCAGACTTGTTGGAGTGTCCTTAGTTTTGGGAGGTTTGAGACTTCTTTATGGAACATCCTTGCCAGTTCTTCTTAAATGTCTGTTTATCACAATTCATTTGAGACTATTTATTCTGTTTTTTTGCTGAAAATGGATGAGAATGAAAATCCTTTGGACAATTTGGAAAAAGAGGGCTGAAAAAACTTAGAGATTCCCTGGATCAGCTTGCCCATTTCTTCACACTTTTTGATCACCTCTGCAGCAGAGGCACCAGACACTAAATCTCTATCCAAGAGAATTTAAAATCCCATTTTAACATCACCTGCAAGGTTCTGAGAATGCAGCCAGGCAAACCGCCTTAAAACTTGAACCAATTGCCTTAACCCTAGAAGACGTATCAACAGAGTAATGAACACACTGCAAACAATGAATGTAATGAACCTGTACAATAGAAGAAAGCAAATTATTTAAAGATGTTCTTCTCCAGAAACTGTAGATAAAATATTCTTCATACTTTCACAATATGTCAGAATAAACTCTAAAATTCAGAGTTACAGACATGTACACTTTTTCCCTTTACCTATCAATAATTTTCTCACCCTTATTAGAACAGGATTGCAATTAACTAAGTGCTTAGCAGCAGAGGAGTCAACTAAGGCTATAGCTGCTGGGTCAGGTTCGGGAATAGTGTATAAAAATTTAAAAGACTGAGGAACTGTATACACCCTATCTGCCTCTTTAGGGACACCTGGCTGACTATTAGAAAAACTGCAGTCAGTAAGACACACATCCTCTAAGGCAGACAGGAGGAATGTGTGTAGGTTCTGGAAAATCCTTCTGTAATAACATAGTATTTTCTGAGTGACTAAGAAACCTCAGTGTTTTCCCACTGAAAACACTGGGACATTCTAGCAATAGTCTCAGAGAAAGAGAACCCCCCACAGGGAGAATCAGAAAGTACGCTCTCCTCTGAGCCTGAATTAGAAATCTGAGGACAAATCCCTGAATCTGAACCTGCATCTTCCTCTTCAAATTTAGAACCTTCAATCTCTTGAGGAAAGGAGGCATTCCTCTTTCTTTTACCAGAAACTACTCTACAAGAAGGATCAATAGCCTGAATCAAACCCTGAGCCAGTCCCAGTAAACTAATCCTATCCAAAGTTATCTGAGGAGGAATAGATAGATACATGCTTGTTTTTTGTTTCTTTTTTGCAGAAGAATGGGCCAACCATGTTACTGATGGCAGCTTTTGCTTCCCCAGGGATGGGCATAGCATTCTGCCACAACAGGGAAACCTTCCCTGTTCCCTTTCCCAGGACCGATGAGAGTGACTCTCCTTTTCCTACTGAGGGGACCACAACAGCTGCAGAGGGCGTGACAGTAAGTGATACACTAGAGGGAGCCGGGGTAAAAGATGAGTAGTCTGACATACAATAAATGGTCACAGCAGAGTCACCCACCTGCAGCTGAGGCAAATTACTAGCCTGCTCTGGTAGCAAAGGCTGTTTGCTTAACCTTTTCTTTTTGTGGCTGGTTGAAGGACCAACCATGGGACTGTCTTTATGCTGGTGAAAACAGCTAACAGTGTCAGTAAAACTATTAGCCTACAAAAGTTACTTTTTTGAAAGAAAAAAACCCAGTAAAAAGCACTTTCAAACACTATGTCAGCCTCATAATGGAAAAATAAACACAATTTCTCGACAGAAGATATTTTCAGTTAGCTATCACTATTTTTAAACTGACAAAAATGATTGTTCAATTTAAAAGTATGTTACAGTCTCAAGACAATACATTAAAACACACTACTCTGAGCTTTAAAATATCTTTCCTGAAGAGAAAAGTAATAAAGCATCAGTAAAAAAAATAAGAAAATGTAAGTGTTTTCCCGAAAGGGAACTCACCTGCTCAGCTAAGGAAAGCAGAAGCTGGCTATCAATCCTTGCAAACCTCAGAGGAGTGTACTCCCCAGCAGTAATAAAGCTCTGAAGGACTTCACTCCCAGACTTGTCTTTTAACCAGCTGAGGCCAAGTTGCTTGACAGTTTGGGCACGTGGAACGTGCTCTGAAGCTTTGGAAGCTGCCTGGTTGTTATATCACTGGCAGGATATAACCCATATAACTAAGGCCACTGAAGCATTGCTCAATATGAAGAACATCAAGTACATTCATAGGGAGGTGCCTGTCTACTGTGAAAGGCCACATGATGTGTATGTTACTAGGAAATGCAGCTGCAGATGGCAGTTATATTATAGCTATTACTTTGCTTACAACTCACAGCTACTGTTTCTCTCCATGATGCTGCTGCTCTGTAGACATAGATCAAACCAGCCATGAAAGTTCCCACAGAATGGTAGAAGATCAAGTTATCTTTGATGATGCTGAATATGCACCTCAAGGTGACATTTAAGTAAGTAATCAAGACAAACCATTATACTGTGTCTATTCTATGTTAATACTGTAGCAGAAACAAAAAAAGTTTTCTTTAAAACTAATACCAGATAATCAGGGAATAGATAGAATCATTTAATTATTCCAATGACCCCATGAGAAAATGTGACCTCCTTTAAAAGATGAAGTACATATTATCAGTCTCACCAACAAATTTCAGTAATTTCAGACCACAAAATGACAAGCAACAACAAAAAAGGGCATAACTAAAAAAGACATTAGTTATTATGTAATCATAATGTTCCACCTGTTTTGCTATTGTTTCCTCACAGCATGGCCAATGAATTCCCATCCAAAGGTTATTAAGAGTATTGCCACAGAAAAAATATTTAGCAAATAATGGAAACTGACAGTCTTTCTGGCAGGTCACCTTTTTGGGTACTTTAGAATGGAAGTGTTAGCCTGTATAAAGAAGTAAAAGCATCATCATCAACATGGATCCAAAGCCTGCATCCACTTCCAGGATCCAGTCATTTAGATCTGTAAAATTACCATTATATAGCAAGGCAGAACCCCCATTTCAAGACTGAGATAGCATAAGTAACAATTCAGCCTTAAAGACTAATGCACAGTTTTAGTAAAGTCCCTACAGTGGTCGGTATTTCCATTACAATATATACAGTGACAACAGTAAAGACCTGGTCTGAAATCATACATAAACTCTAATTAGCTACTGGGAAAGATCATGACATCATTACTCTCAGAAAATGCCGTTATGACACTATGACTTCCCTATCCCTATATCCTGGATGCCATGTCCTTGGTTATAAGTTGGGCGACATAGAATGATTTTATTTCTACCTTGGCCACATGTTGACCAAAAGCCAGATTACTAAGTATGTTCCCAGATCCCTGACTACTGAGTCAACTGGGTGTCTTATCAATGTTGTAATTAGCCTGGGTATCAGTTTTCCCAAAAGGCAATATAATGCATTTCTTGGCATTGAGTTTTTAGTCGTGGCTTTGGAACCAGTTTATTTGTCTGTGTTAGACCCTCTTGTGAGATGTTTGTATTATGAGGTAATCTGTGATAGCACCTAATTTGCAGTCATCTGCAAACTTGGTCAGCCAAAGGCCCTTGACATTAGCCTTTACCTCCAAGATGTAGATGCCAAATTGGAGCAGTACAAGCATGGAGCCATGAGATATCCCACAGATAACTGTCTCTTAAAGGAGGTAGTCTCACCAATCCTGACTTCTTCAGTCCTGTCTGGGAGTCAGCTGGCAATCCAGTGAGTTATGTAGGGGTTTATGCCCAGTTTGGTGAGTTTTTCAACTATACCTGAGTGGAGTATTGTTAAGAATGACTTAGCCAGGTCCAGGTAGCCAGTATGCATAATTTTCCTCTCATCCATTACCTGGGTGACCTTCTCAAAGAAGTCTACCAGGTTTAATAGGCATGACTTTCCCTTGACAAAGCCGTACTGCATTGGGTTCAGTGTCTGAAGGTTGCGTATGTCTGTTGATCATTTCTGTGATAATTCGTTCCATGGCTTTGCATATTAGGCTAGTTAGACTAAGAGGTCTGTAGTTTTTGGGGTTGGTTGATGGTACACCCTTGTGAAGTGACATAACCATTGCAGTCCCCCATTCTCGTGGTACAAAGCCTGTTTTGAAGCTAGAGTTTAAAAGTAGTTCAAGTGGTCTTGATAAGTCAGGTTCATGTTTCAAGCCATTTAGAAGGCATCCTGGGATATTGTCACGGCCCACTGAGGGTGTCTCTTGGCCTTAGTGAGTGTCACCAGGACCTGCCCCCTGTTAATAGATGGGGGTAATGCTAGTATGTATTTCATGGGGGGAGGGAGGGGGACTGTGGGTGAAGTTTTAGATTTATTTGTCACCCAACATATTTGCTATGTCACTCTGCACAGTGAAGGTGGCACCATTGACCACCATTCTGGCACACTGATGTGTGCTGCCTTTGAAGTTTTGGACATAGCTGTAAAAGGTCCTGTGGTTGTCTTTAGCCTGTAAGGCTATCTTGACATCATGATTGGCCTTGTTGAACTTAATAAGTCCTCTTAGTTTCCTGTTTAGTTTAATCACAGAGCTCCTATAATTATGGAAGTTGCTCCTCCTGATTTTAGCCATGAGTTTTTTCCTTCTGTTGTATACTCTATTAAGGTTAGGATTCCACCAGTGTGGTTTGTTTACTTCTAGTAGGTACAGCAACCACTATGCAAACATTTATATGGTTGTACAGGGTAATTGTGAACAATTCTGCATAAGTTACTGGGAAATTGGGGTTGGGAGGGGCACTGAATTTTGACAGACTTTTGCTTAATAGGATGTAATTTGCTTTGGAATAGTTCCTAACTGTTACAGGGTTTGCTTGGGTTACCAAGTTGATTGTTATTTTGAAGGAAACAGCCCTGTGGTCTGACCTCACCAGTCAGGACATACCTATCCTCAGGATAGGCACACCTGTTCTCTCCTGCCAGTGCTGAAAAGCACTAGAACTGCTAATCAAATTAATCTGAACCATAGGCAGGGCTTTATACCTCTACACCAATAGCTCTAAGCATTCATCAATGTATTGGAACAATTTTGCATTTTGATAGTAACAGACCACGTCATTTATAACCACTGTAAAAAGGTGTAGACATGGTACTAATCCATGAAGGACAACTACAGCCACAGATAGAGGGTGAGAGATGGTAATGTCCATCCAACAGATTGATATCTGTCATATACAAGTGTGACATGATCAGCAACGTTAAGCATTTTAGAAATGTCAGAAACGAGTGCTCCAGCTGTATGTCTGTGGTCTAAATGACAGGTGTATTCTGCAAGCAGGGGAAGTAGCTGTGCCACGGTTAGGCCTGAAATCAATTTTTGAGTTGGGGATAAGAACGAATTTTCATTAACAGTTACAGAAGTTGTGACTGAATACATTTTTTTTCAAGGATTTTTGATGTAGGTGGAAAAGAGTGTGATATGGCAGTAATTCTTTGACAATACTGAAAAGTCTTCTTTGGGTACTAGAACAATGACTATGTTTTTACAGATACTGGAAACAAAATTCTCCTTGGGCAATTAATTAACATTGTGATTTGGAGTGCAACAGCACCTCCAGATATTTATAAATTTTCAGAGAGTAAGTTGTGAACAGATGTTGACCTTGGTTTCCACTTTCATGTCCTATGCATATAACTTTTATTAATCTGTGAGGTGTCTGCATGGCATGAACTTCACAGTAATATGCAGAGCACTGTTTCATAGACCATGTCTGCTACCTGATGGTAAGCTGCTCTAGGCTGGCCACTTCAGGTTCATAGGGTTGTTCAGCTTTACTGCTCATTTGGTCACACTGTTTGTACCTTATGCACTCAGCACATACACTACACATGGGGGGACCAGTTTAGGGGCATGTAGTCTTGACTCATGGGGCACAAATACTTCTGTAGCACATTTTTGCCTGGCTTTATGTTGTTTATTGTTGTTTGCTATTACATACGTAACAGAATTTTACTCCTCCAGGACCTAAATGACATACAGTGTCAGATGAAGCAGTGGATATGGTGTGGCAGCAGACACCACAATGTCCACCTGACCTGCCATCACCTGCTGGTTCCCCAGCTGCCTCCAGACCAGCTTCTCTGCCAGTTAATGTAAGTTATCCAGCAAGGGGTGACATGTAGGATTCTCTTGTACCTTCTGCTGGTTTGTCTTTGCTAAGTGGTGCAAGCTCACATCAATGGGTAAACTGTTGGCTCATGGTATATCACCCAGCAGGAGGCAGAGGCCCTAGTAATGACCTAAGTGGACATGCAGCTGGGCACCCACACTGGCAGCATGGTGCACACCCTCATGCAACTTGCAGCGTAACACAATTGTTTGGCCCTGACCACTTGGCTAACAGTGGCTAGGCCCAACCATGATGGTGCTCACAGAGGTGACTGATCTCAAGTTGGACACTGTGTTTAGTGGCAGTTAGCTAGTACCCCACCCTATCCACCATCATGGCATTTCCTTTTTTGTCAATTCTCTCTCAAGTTCATGGTCCAATCTACCCCATCAGCAGCTGTCTTCTTTCTGTCTGCCTGTCTGTCTGTTTCTATACTTTGTATCCTCCTCATTTGTATCAGCACCTCCCCTGTGCTATCCCTATATCCACTTTCTTGTCCACACTTTCCTGTTGATACTTGTCCCCTCTACCCTTCTTGCAAAAAAAAAAAAAAAAAAAATAAATATATATATATATATATATATATATATATATATATATATATATATTTATTTATTTATTTGCAGTTGGTTTACCAGGATAGTCCATTGGGCCAAATGAACCCATTTTCAATGGAGTCCTGGGGAGAAAAGCTCCAAAACTAAATAGGTTACAATAGGTTGTTCTTAACAGTTGCACAAATTATACTCTTATACAAAGGTTAAAGATACAGAAAAATAATTTGCAAGTAAATACTTAATAGATAATACAGACTAAAAGGAAGTTTAGCATGAAAATATTGAGAAATAATATCATATTCAGAAGCAGACACTTATGGGGTGTGGCTTAGAGCATTATTTCCAATTTTCATAGGGATAGTAATATGTAAGAGTTAGGGGTGAATAACAAGGAGTGTTGCAGGAGGAAACAGAGGAAGGAAGGAAGATGGAATTTGCAATTAATATGTAAGAGTTAGGAGTGAATAACAAGGAGAGTTGCAGGAGGAAACAGAGGAAGGAAGGAAGATGGAATTTGCAAGAGTAAGTTATGTGGGGTGGGAGCAAGAGCATTCCCACTGGGATACAAGATGTGAATGAAGAGATCTTTTAAAAATAAAATGGTTGTGGGTGGTGCGAATGGAAGGTGGTAGGGAGTTCCAAAGGTGTGCAAGGCCATAAGACAGACGATTTTTTCCTGGGGGACGAGTTGGTTTATATACTTCTAACAGATTTTGATTGTTGGATCGTAATATCAGGAAGGTGCATTTTAAAAGCTGATGAAAGGGAGGGACAGAGGGAAGGGTTGAAAATAAGCTTATGTGCAAGATTTAGTTGAATATATGCGAGATAACTGGGTAGCTCTAGCCATTTCAGTTTTTGGAGAGAGGAACAGTGGTGTGTGGAGTACTTGTAGTTGGTAGCGAACTTGGCAATTTTGTTGTAGCAAGAGGAAAGTTGTGTTTTTAGAGAGGACTGTAGATTAGTTAGGAGTGGAGCTCCACAGAGAAGGGAGGGGATGAGAAATGAAGTAGAGAGGGTGATTTTGGTAGCATGTGTGAGATAATAATATTGTCGGCAGAGCATACCTAGTTTTTGATGGTTTTTTTTTTATATTTAGCTGAATGTGAGAGTTGAATTTGAGCTGGCTATCAATTTGGACCCCAAGTAACTTGGTCTCTGACACCAGTTCCAGGGGTACATTATTTTGACTAGTGATGGAGAATGTGTTTATATCGAAAGACATAGCCTTAGAGAGGGTAAATAACATTAATTTAGTTTTAGAGGCATTGAGTGCTAGGTGATTTGTTTTCATCCATTGCTCAGTGGTTGTAAAGGCATCCTGAGTCAGTTTTAGGAGTGAGGGGATAGAAGTGGCAGAGCAAATGATAGTAGAATCATCAGCATATTGGCTGATATCTGAGAATGGGATAGAGTTGTGGAAATCATTTATAAATATATTAAAGAGAAGGGGACCCAGTATAGATCCCTGGGGTACACCAGTGGGGGTATTTAGAAATGAGGAGATAGCCTTTTTCCATTTGACTGCTTGATACCTGTTAGATAAGTAGCTGGAGAACCAGTTCAGAGAGGAGAGGGATAAGTTGAGTTTTGAGAGTTTAGTTAATAGCAGGCTGTGGGAGATAGTGTCGAAGGCCTTGGAGAGGTCGAGTAGTAGGGTAGAAACAATTTGGCCAGAGTCTTGTGCTTTATTTACAATTTCAAGGAAGGAGAGGAGGGCAGTCATAGTGCTATGATTTGGTCTGAAGCCGTGTTGTGTGGGAGTTAGTAGGTGATTATCTAAGAGATGTGGAAGGAGTTGTAGTTGGATGCATTTTTCTAGGAGTTTAGAGATGGGGGACAGAATAGCGATGGGGTGGAAATTAGTAACATTGTTGTTGTTGCCACCTTTATGTAAAGGTATGATAAAGGCCTTTTTCCAAATTTGAGGTACCATACATTCTTGGATATATATATATATATATATATATATCTATATATATATATATATATATGTGTGTGTGTGTGTGTGTGTGTGTGTGTGTGTGTGCCCTTGCTTCTTCACCCCGTGCCACATTTCCTTTTCCTTAGTTCTTTTGTGTGTTTCCTTTCTTAGTCTTCCTATTTTCCACCAGTCCTGTGCACAGACTCAATTTCCTTTTATAATATAACATAAGGGAGTTTGCTGTACAGCCATTAGCTGGATAAACAGCTGTGCTTGTCCAAATGTGTTGTTACTCATGTCAATGTGCATCATCACTATCAGACCACATGCTCACTACTGGGCTCATGTGCTTAAATGACCACAGTGGCATTGTCCCAGCCATTAGCTACCTGTTGTACTTTCTGCAGTGAAGTTCCTACTTATTCTTATCCCCATTGCACAACATCACCCCTGTTCCATTGTCTATCAACATTGGGACACATTACCCTGCTCTGTTTGGCTGCTATACAACTGTGCAAGAGATGTTTCTGAATCCAGTCCTTATATGATAAATACTGGAAACAGTACGACAGTAGAGGGTGCAGTAAGTGTAGTGTGCAAAACAGAAATACTTTCAGCCATGAAAGCAGAAAAGATGATAAGAGCCATGAATTAAGATAGTTTTATTAGGTGTGCTTTATGATACCTATAGAACTAACATGTATGTTTAGCAACTTTGTACCCTTTACATATTCATTTCATTTATATTCTCAGTACAACACACAAATGCTGTACAGTCTGAGTTTGTATCATAAAGTCCATACCAGACACAAGTTACCTAACGATGCTCAGTTATGGTTAAAATTCAGGTTTCACGTCATTCGTGATGATATAATACAAAGAGAATAATGTCATAACACAATACATTTCTCCAGTATTGACCCACTACAGACTTTGGGGAAACCCCATTTCAGAGGAAACTTTGCACATGCTTAGCATGAACTGGAACAGTGAACGAGCTTAATATTTGTCTGCTCCCCAACACCATGACATTTTGCACCCCCCCCCCCATTTTTTTCTAAGTCCTCCTAGGCATGGAGAGCATATATGTTGCCAAGAGAGTTGATCAATTGTGATGTGGGGAGAAAGAGCAGATAGTTATGGAAGTGTTCTGTAACCTTGAAGGGTCCAGAGTTTACAGTGAGCCAGGTAAATTACGTGTCGGAGATGAGTAACAAGTGGTGAAATGAAGTATGCTGACCAAATATAATTCTTACACAGAAGTCTTATAGGTTATTCACAGTTAACCATCTTAGCACAGCTATATTCATCTTCTAGGTAATGTTCTTTCCTGGCTCAGTCAATGACCTTTTGGGAAATGTGTTCTCCCCTGTCTCCTGCAGAATTGTTTTCTGATATGATACTTTCACAGAGGTCTCAGAGTGAGGTCACGGCTGAGTTTCTTAGCATGGTTAAAGTCACTTTCCGAGTCACGTCCTTCCCTGTCCCACCCAGTGACCTTTTGAGTGATGTGCCCTGTTTTCTCCCCAGCAGAGCTGTCTTACAGAGGTTTCAGTGATGTGTTACAGCTGACCTGCTTAGTGCATCTGTTATAACCATCTGAATAATTGTGTTCCCTGTGAGCATCAGTGACTTTCTGATTACTGTGCCCACTCCTGACCCCAACAAAGCTATTTTATATCTAGTTCTTACATAGAGGTCTCAGGGATGGGTCACAGATGGACACCTTACCATAGCTGCAGTAACCCTCTGGGTGATTTCCTTTTATACCCCAGTTGATGACCTTCTGTTAACTTATTCATTTTCTGCACTCAGCAGAGTTATTGTAAAGAGATCTCAGGTGTGAATTGGAGGTGACGTTCTTATGACAGCTGTAAAAACCTTATGTGTAATGTCCTTCCCGTTCTCAATCTGTAGCCTTTTGGATATTGTGCCCTTCCCTGTCACCAGCAGAGCTGTCCTCTTGGCTCCCTGTAGACCTGGTAATTCCCTGTTACACAGGGCACTTGAGATAAATTGCTTCTCTCATGGAAACCAGCTGACTGAAATGAATGCCTACATGAATGATAATGGTGAGGCCAGCTCAGTGGTATAGAGGGATAAGTCCCAGATACCACAAGTTTGATTAGTGGCTAAAACACTGGAGGAGCTATTATGGGGGAGGTGGCAGTCAAGTGTCTGAAGTTGGGTTACCATCCTATGAGGGAGGAGACTAAAGCTTGATACACTGGGGAGGACCTAATACCCACAGTTTGCACAGCAGAGCACAGGAATGCAAGCAAGCCTGACATGTGTGGCAAGCTGCATGTCTCCACCAATTACAGTCTATGAATGGGACATTACAGCTGTGGTACAGGGAAAGGAACCGCATAGCAAAAATCCTAAAACCTGCTGTGGCCCTGAAACTACTATGGATGACTGTCCTCCCCAGCACCCAGAGAAGAATGGATCACAAGTCCATGAATTGACTCCAGATTATGTTAATTGTTAATTGTTTAAAAGAGCAGAACATTTTCATGATTTGCATTAAAACTGTTAAAATATGCAAGAATTATTAATTTTAAGAGAATAAAAAACATTTTGTAAACTATTTCAGCTACTACAGCTGACATTAGTGAATAATTTATTTTTGGAAGTGGTATTGTTTTCTTGTATTCTTGGTTAAACAATTACTTGTTAATACCTCTAAACTGATAGTTTTATTATTTTTACTTTTATTTACTTTTTTGGCTTTTTAAAGCATTGTTGATTGTGTGAGAGTATGAGTATGTGTAAATAAAAAGTGATCAAGTCTTAATTGTGCACTGCATACCCTCCTATTAAAGGGCATGCCACTTTTCAGACAGAGCTGAGAGCACTGTCTGCTTTGCTCAAAATCACACAAGAAGAAGGAATCAGTTACAGGCTGATAGGCTAATGTGCATTACCCACTGTTAGCCTTAATCTGAGGTTTTCACTATCAAACTTATTTTGTACTCTGTAGAACTTTCCTATATTTAGGACTACTTGCCTTACTTATTAGTAGGGCAGATAAAGAGGAACACCATAAATTCAACTTTCTTCTGGTATCCTTCAAATTGTTTTAATTGCTTGTCACTGTAATATTACAAGCATCTGAGTTTAGATCTCCTGCCAAACCAGTACAGTCATCATCCAGTATGTGCCGTGAACATACTAAGTTATGGTTAGGAATCTGTGTGTTTGTGTGTGTGTGTGTGTGTGTGTGTGTGTGTGTGTGTGTGTGTGTGTGTGTGTGGCTCTCACATATGCATGTATGTATGTATGTATATATGTTTGTATATTGATTGCTGATGTAATGACTTATATAAGGGTATATGATGCTTGCATTCAAACGACTCTTAAAAATTAATGTCACACCAGAAGATGCCTTGTCGGGGAGATTCACGTATGCATCCCAGGCACTTCCTATACAGAGTGTATTTGTTCCAGGTCCTATAATGCCAAACAGACTGAGAAACCTTTTCAGATTACCTGTAACATATATCTATTGTTATACCCCTTAATCTATACGGCAGGTTAGAGTTTTGTATGTATTTCTGTATGCATTGTTAGGCCAAGCACTGCTTTAGGGGTATGTATGCCTTCTACAGTGGTCCTTCATCCCTTGCTCCAGGCATAGTCTTGTAATTAAGTAATTAGATCCCCCCATTGTATGCCTGATTCTCAGGCCAGGTTCCTGAATGTTGGGTATCTCTGTCACGGTCATCCCTAAAATGTAACAAGCTTTCCTTAATGACTAAGTCAACTTTCTTACCAGTCTGTCTGTCTATTATCTGTCTGCCTGATGTTATTTTTTCTACAGACAATATGACCAAAGGAACTTGTGTCACTATAGTATAATGTATCCCACTTGCTGCAGGCTTCTCCAAATAATCCCACCCACTCACTGAGCTGTCCATGACAAAAATGACAAAACCTGACTCATGACAAAACCTGATTAAACTTCACTGTGAATAATCCAGGCTCTATGTACAATGTGTGGTCACTGGCACATATGTCAATTAATATACATTGTTTATAATCATTGTATTTGTATGCACCCTTCAGTGACAAGTGTATCTATGCTGTGACTGTACTTTTAGCATATTGTGATACTCATGACCTACAGAAAAATCTATCAGAACCCACAATATTATGGTACTGCAGAAGAAGGAAGAAATATTAAATGGGTCGGTCACTCCGGGTACCCAATTCTCTAGCTATAATATTATTTTCTGAGTCGTGGTGTGCAGGCTACTTCCTGAATGTCAGGAACACAACAGTAGAATGAACGGCAATGCAAACCCTGCCTCTGCTTCACTGTGCACGACAACATATTACAAGAATATGTTGAGGTTATAGGGTGTTCCCTTACCCCAAAAATGAAGCAGAACTTTGTATAATGTATAATAAAGCACATCTCCATGCCCTAACATGGTGGTGGACAGTCTGCCCTGCTTTTCACTTAAAAATGGCAGTTAACAAATTTTTCAGAATGAGAATAGTTGTTAATTTAACCTCATGAAGTATGATTTGCAAGGTTTAAACTACCCACCTTTAAACCAAATCACTTTGTTAGCACTAATTTGTTTACTCTGTGGTCAGTGATAATGGGTACTTTTAGAATAATTCCTGCTTTACAGCCCAGCAATTACTTTACTCTTGTAACTAGTGTGTCACATGTTAACAAGTGCTGGGTGAATCTCCAATGCAGAACAGTTTCCTGTGTTTTTCCCCTTTTTGTTGCTCCACACTCAATAACTTTAATGTGCTACAAACACAGCTTTGTATCAGGATACAAGTGCAACTTGGTATCAATATAATCTGATTAGTCAACATTCCAAAGACTGCAAAGTCCATTATTTGAAATGTAGATAAGATAGTGAGGATTACTCCTGAAAGTGGCTGCACATTCCTTTTACAGTTCAGTATAATCACACCCTATTCTCTGGATTAGACCTACTGGATAATTAAATGCCTTCTGTGATTAACTTTTTGACTTCTCCCAAATATTTTCTCATTTCTGCAGGGGGTTGATGTTGATGACTGCAGATGTTAGCAGCAGAACAAAAAGGAGAAATACAGTGTTGGTCCACTGATAGAAAGTACTCAAACTGAGATTATGTGATTCATTTTATTGTACCAGTAGGCTTTAGAATACAGCTACTTAAACATTTGGACTAATGTGATCCCTTAGTCTTGACAAATGGCTGGAGACAGTGACACTGCTGAGGCTCTTAATGTTTTCTACATATTACCTGTTTCCACCTGCATAGAATAGGAGTGCATGTTGCAGCAGTTCCCAGGACAGGAAAAGAGTACAATCTTATAAACAAAATGCAGCTTTAGTAATGGAACACTGCATGCACAAACAACTTGAGAGTATCTGACAAGTCTGACAAAGTCTGCAGAATAAATAGCATAGCACCACCTGGAAGAATGTAGGATTGATTCCCTGATGTAAATTGTTTATTTATTGATTTAGTAGATTGCTTATATTGTATTTTTTGTTAACAGACTTAGTTCCACTGAATGAAAGGCTCATTTAAATTTTAGAAGTGAGGACTGAGAAGAAACATACCACAAAACATTATAAGGGCATTTTTATTTTATTAAAGTGGAAAATCTTCCTAAGCAGCATGTCTCCAGGAGGTGAAGAAAACAATCACAATGGAAGAACATACAAAATCCACTAAGACAGCATCCCAAGCCCAGAACTGAGGCATGAAGGCACAGTTATTGTCAACGACCACTGTGAAACTGTGTCATACTAAAGCTCCAAGATATGTTTTGATATTTTCAAATGGTGTTGCACATTTGAACTTCTGCATGAGGACAGAGAGGCAATAGTTTGGCTATTCCAACATTAACATGTCCTTAGATATCAAATAACTTTTCATAGTTTGCAATCATCTGCATGCTTAGTCAGCCAGAACATACCTCTTACCTGTCCTTGATTTTCAAGGATGTCCCTGATTCTGACTCAAATTTTTGCTCTCTCTCTCTTAATCTCTCCTAAAACTGGCAACTTTTGGAAAAAAGGTAGTGAATTACACTCAATAAAGGATGACAATAATTAGACTTACAGACCTCTTCTACTTCAGAAAATGTATATTAATTCACATTTTCTTATGTTATAAATGTCTCAAGTCAATAGTGATACTTGTTTAAAAGTGTCCCTGATTGGCCCTGATTACTTCTGGATTTGTCCCTGATTCTGTTGAGATTTGTCCATGACTGCTTGAGTGCTATAAGCCAGAGACCTTTGGTATTGGCTTTTACTTCAGAGAAGTAGATGTCAAACTGGAGAGGTCGCAGAACTGAACCCTAGGCAACCTTGCTGGATACTGGTCTCTTTGTGGAGGTAGTTTCCCTTGTTTTAATCTCCTGCATCCTATCTGTGGGCCAGTTGACAATACAGCAGGTAATGTAGAGGTTTATTCCCAGTTTATTTAGCTTTTCCACTATGCTTGAGTGGGGAATAGTGCCAAAAGACATGACCAGCTCGAGGTATGCTTAGATACCATTTTTTCTTCATACATGGCTTTTGTTACCTTTTCAAAGAAGTCCATCACATTGAGTAAGCATGACATGCCCTTGATGAATCCAAACTGAGACTAGTGCAGTATTTGGAGGTTTTCTGTGTCGTTATTGACTAGTTCCATGATAAGTCTTTCCATGGCTTTTGTACGGGTCTGCGGAAGGCCTTCTTCTATGCAGGGGATTGACTGTAGCTGTTCTTCATTCATTAAGTACAAAACCTGTGTGGAGGCTGAGATTGAACACTGCTGTTAGGATTGTGGCTAAATCATGCTTCATGTTATTTAAGATGCATCCAGGGATATTGCTAGGACCCATCAGTGTAGTATTTATTGCTTTTGATAGTGCTATTAGGACTTGGTCTTGTGTGATAGCTGGAGCTGAGTCAGTTTTAGGTACAGACTGAGAGGAGAGAGGAAAAAAGTTTTGCTGAATTTTATTGGCCAGTAGGTTAACTATATCTTCAGCCTCAGTGTAGGTAACATCATCCACGATCAGCTTAGAGCATTGCTGCACTGTCCTTCTGAGATTTCAACATAACTAAAAAAGACACTGCAATTGTCTTTGGTTTGAGTGACTGTTTTGCCTCAAACCTGCCTTTGGTAGATTTTATCAAGCTCCTGAGTAGTTTGTTTATTTCTGTGATGAGCATTGCTCTCAACCAATCAGGGACAAATCTGGAAATAATGAGGGACAATCAGGGACACTTTTAAAATATTAGTTCTATTAACTTCAGACATTGACAGAACAATAGAATACTGTTTCTGAAGTAAAAGAAGTCTATAACTCTACTTTTTGTAGTTATTTATTAAGTATAATTCACTGCATATTCTCCAAAAGTCACCAATTTCATGAGGGATTAGTAGGGACTGAGCTAAAATTTGAGTTAAAATCAGGGACTTCCCTAAAAATCAGGGACTGTTGACAGATATGAGGGCTCTATCATTCTGGGAAATACTCTTCTTAATTTTGTTAAAAATTCCTTCTTTTATTGCAAAGTTTGTTTATATTATAGTTTCATGAAGGGTTTGCCCTACACTTGCCCCTACAAGTACAGCTGTTTACATGCTGGCAGAGTGTGGTGGTGTTCAGATCTATGCATTTGGCAATGTTAATTACATTAGGTTGGGATTTGAAGCTTGCCAAAATATTATTTAGGAGTATGTAATTTGTCTTAGAGAAGTTTCTAAAATTACCTTGGGTGGAAGAGGTCTCAGATTTCAGTTTTATTTTGAAGGGAATAGCTTTATAGTCAGAGCTAAGAAGTAATGAATATATGCAAGGGATGGTGTAAGATGCCCACATATCAGTAAGAACAAGATCTAAAATGTTATTTCTCTGAGTGGATCTTCTTCTGGCTTTTCCTGGTTAGGAATCGCCACAGTGGATCACCTGTCTGCTCATGAGCAGCAATAGAGTTTTACAGTGTCGAGTTGCCAGCCTGGCGCCCAACCTTCCACAGAAGGCACACACACGTGCACACACACACCTAGGGCCAATTTAGAGTGCCCAATCCACCTACAGCATGTCGATCGAACCAGAGAGCCTCTTGCTGGGAGGCAACAATGCTAACCGCTGCACCACGATGGTCGCCCTATTTCTTCAAGTGGATACTCTGGCTAAATTTTCAAGAACATTTGTACTGACAAAGTTCAGGAATCTCTGTGCTTGTGAACTTGTAGTGGTGTAGGTTTCCCATAGGTTGCCCAGTCTTTTGTTGAATAGTTTAGATCACCTAGAAAAATGGTGTTGGGTTTAACTCATTAATACCTATGTGGTGTGGAATGTCAGACCTCTTAGCAGCCGACCTACAGCTTGCATTCCAGAGCATTTTCTGATAAATGAACTTAAAAAGCAGAAGACAGCTAAATGAAAAAAATTGTGAAGAGTTAAAGGTATTAAAATTGCACAAATAACAATATTATCAGTAAGAAATATTATTTACAGTGATAATAGTCAGTGCATTCATTCATAGTCTTTCCATAAGTACTATAATATATCGTAATGCAAACAAACCCCAAACTATATTTTTGCTAAACTTTCACAAATTCTCATATCTTGGAAATTCTATAAAACTAGACATATATTGTTAGAAAATGTTTGTTAACCAGACATAAGCTTTCCCATAAAAACAAGAAATTCCTCTAAGAATACATCTTTATTGAGATATTTACAGAAATATAAAAATACATACTTAATTGTATAATATAGCAATAACCCATGCCTGGGTGTGGGTAATGCTGGATTTACCCACGGTTGGTGTGGTTTGGTCACGAGGGCGAAGCTCGAGTGGCCAAACAAAGCCAACCATGGGTGAATCCAGCATTACCTACACCCAGAAGTGGGTTATTGCTATTATACAATTACATTATTTAAGAAAAAAAATAATTACTTTTCTTAAATAATGGCATTGTATAATGCCTCGTTGCTGCCCTTCCACAGCTGTCTGGTACTCTGCGGCAGTTCTGATGTATTGCGCATGCGCATGCCTACGCAGTACATCAGAGCTGTGGGCAAAAGCAATGGAGAAAGCAAAATCTCCGTTGCTTTTTAAAAACTGTTTTACTATGTTAAATGAGTTTAACATAGCGAGACAGCTTTAAAAAAGGCAACGGAGAATATCCGTTGCTTTTTTAAAGCTGTCTCGCTATGTTAAACTCATTTAACATAGCGAGACAGTTTTGAATATAGCAACGGAGAAAGCAAGATCTCCGTTGCTTTTTAAAAACTGTTTTGCTTATGTTAAATTAGTTTAACATAGCGAGACAGCTTTAAAAAAAGCAATGGAGACTCTCCATTACTTTTTTAAAGCTGTCTCGCTATGTTAAACTCATTTAACATAGTGAGACAGTGTGAAGCAACGGAGATCTTGTGTTCTCCGTTGCTGTAAAAAAAGAGTTATAGTAATGGAAAAAGTCCGGGCGACCGGACCTTTTTCCATTACTATAACTCTGATTTACAACGTGCACGCTGACCAATCAGCATGCACGTTTTTAAATATTAATGGGGGGTCGTTGTATAATTAGCAATATCAATAATACTGAATATCTCTCAACATGTGCAACTTACAGTCATACCTTTCAACCTCTTAGAGCAAGAAATCTTGACAAAGCCATAAATAAAAGTGGGACAAAGGCCCAAAAATCAGAACAGGTTTTAAATATTGCTCTTACAATCTTAGAAAGTTGATAAATTAACCGGTTTTGCATTAGCATGAATTTTCTAAAGGGTATGAAGTCTGAAACTCAAATGCTTGTCATTATTTTCTAACTTCAGTCTTTAATGATTTGCAAAAAATTTGCCAGAAAACCACAATTTTATGAAAAATGGACCAAAAATAAGAGGCAAAAATCTGGACATTCTGCGAAAATCTGTACAGTTGAGAGGTATGCAAGTTACAGTACAATTATCAAAAGTAGTTTTCTTCAACAGCATTTAAGTTTCACTTGATGTCATGTAGCAGTTTGTAAGTCACTTGGTTTTTGAAGCACGTATGTAATGTTTATTTTCATAACTACTAACAAACAATTAGCAATATCTCAGGTATAGTGTGATATAAATGGACACTGCCAATCCATTGTTCCTGACTCCCACCATGGTATATCATGTCATACCCCTTAATAACATGTAGGGCTCTCTGTTAAGAAAATATGAATATCAATATGAAAGCATGACAAGTAGTGATTTATTTCTCTACTGCAGCAAATCCTAGATTAATACTTTTGTTAAGAATTCTTTGCACTTTCTAATATTGCCTATTATTAATTGATAAATTGCTTAGTTTTAGAGGTGAGACCCAAAACAGGTCTGAACACTAAAAGGAGCTAAGGATATGAACTGAAAATATACAAAAAGGACATTATAGACTAGAATCAAGTTTAGTTTTCTTAGGCAAGATGCAGTTTACTGCAGCTTAGTGAGTCTTAATTGTGCTTAGCATAGATTACTGCAGCCACAAAGTTAAAAGCACTGGGGCCCATTTGATTTAGCAAGGTTTCTTATAGAGAAAAAGCTCTTGTGCAAACAACCCACTATATAGCAAGTCCAGTGCTACTGAGATTATCCCCAAACAGCATGACTATCAGGAAGATTAAATAGTTTGTTATGCTTCATTATACTGAATCAGAAAAAAAAATGCCACGTCCTATAACTGCTGTCACAGTATCAGCTGCTGGTGTCATCCATCACCCCTTTTTACACATGGGGTCAGGGTGACAATCATCTAGAGCCAAGATTTACACTACCGGGTGGCTAGCCCTGCTTGGTAGTACTTCCAGTCCACACACCTATGGCCAGTTTAGAGTATCCAATCCACCTTATTGTATGTTTTTGGAACATGGTAGGAAACCAGAGCAACCCCACGCAAACACAGGGAGGACATGCAGGCTCCACATAGAAGGCACATCAGCTGAGAACTGAACCAGGGAACCTCTTGCTGTGAGGTGACAACATTAGCCACTGCCTATATCAGCTACTAATTATATATCAATTGAACTGCATTTTAAGAAAACCACACTATAATATAATACTAATAGATACTGATACTAATACAAATAGTAATACTGATACCGATACTGATACTGATAATAATGCTAATACTAATGATATTAATACTGATACTGATACTAATACTAATACTAATGCTAACAAAATATAATTGTGGTTATAACAAATGCACTCTTATGTAATTCTTAGAGCAGTTATTTTAGCAATGGAATTAGAACATTCACAGACATTAAATATATTTTACAATGTTTATGTAATAAAGCTAATTATGCATGATAATGTACTTAAGCAATGTAATACTGAGTATGCAAAACAACTAAAAAGGACTAGGAAACCAAAACAACACAACTGCTATGACTGGCTAATGTGTAAGTCATAACCAGTAAGAAATTAAACATAAAAAGCAGCTAAACATATCTTGAAGAAGCCCTTGATATTGTAAGAAAGGCTGACTATAAGCAAATTAAGTACAGCTATGTGTAGCAGCCTTTATTTTATTTTTTATTTTTGTTTTATTTTATTTTTTTATTTTTAAAGGATCAAAAGAAACAACTCACAAAAAAAGCTATAAATCAATTAAAGCATAATACAAGTCATGCATCGTTGGAAATATGCAAAATATTTAAAACAAATATATTCAAAGTCTATGGTTAGAAACAACAGAAAACAGTCATGAAAGTCAAAAATAACAAAAGTAATTTTATGCATGTATTAATAAACTGAAAGGTCAAGATCAAGGTATTTAACCATTTCTAAATCAATGTAAAATCAGCTAATAAATTCTTGGACTTTTTGATATCTCAGAATGTCTTAATGAAATAACGGTTACAGAAAATACTTATTCCATAATAACACTTGAGTAAGTTAAAGAATTACAAAAATTAGATAAAAGTTCTTGCCAATGAACTGACAGGTATGATGCTGCATTTTAGTCAGTTAAGATGCCAAATAAATAATAAAATCAAATTCCTATGATGATTTGATGCTAATTTGCCAAGTCCTAACTATCCAAAAAAGATGGAGAAGCTATGAACACTCCTATGTATAACAAGCAGCATCGAAGAAAAAAAAACGAGCAGTTATAAATCCACAAACCTTACTTCTGTTCTATTGAAAATAATGGAATTAATCATTGCAGAGAAAAAAAGTACAGGAACAATATTGCTGATATTGTACAATGTGGACTACAAAGTAGAAGATTAATTGTACCGAATCTTGAAGATTTCTTTAAATCGCTATCTAAGACATTAGATTAGATATTCCTTTTAAAACTATGGGCAGGATTCAGAAAACTTTGCTACATCATGATAGTGAAATTGCATCATGAGCATCCACACAGAGTGTATGCTGCTCAGAAAAAAATTCTGGGAGATGGTCGGGTTGGGTACGGTTTATGCTAATGACCATATAATGACATGGTAATGAGCAACATTATTGCAATGAGCATCTCTGTGTATGCTAAAAATGCAAAACTACATGGTGGAGCAATTCAGAATTGTATAAATGCCATGCAAAGGAGCTTCTCCCACTGTATATTTGAACCAAGATGAAAGTTTGTGTTCATATCAAACTGTAAAGCAATATTAGAGGTGTTAGAGGTTGCTGCAGCATTAGTAAATGTGTATCTGCAAAAGGCTCTTATTGTCACTGTCTTGCTTGATATTGTGCAGTGTCATCCCCAGGGGTGCATAGTCACCTGACCTCACTTAACATGGACTTCATGACACCGATATTGTGGACCACTCAAGACACTGTGGACATGTCTCAGACTCATCTATAGTCCAGTGGGTGCCTTGAAGTACCCATCCCAGTGGATATTAAATTATGTGTGGCTTTACATATGTTAGCCACAGGGACCTTTCACTGACCTACTGGTGACACAGTGGGGGTATCTCTGGCATTTGCCTCAAGAATACGCCATCAGTTTCTGCATGCCATGATTTAGCATATGGGGGAACATGTGTGGCTTCCATGTACCCCAGAGGAGGGGGCCAACACCATAAGAGATTTCTATGATACAGCTCATTTCCCTGAGGTACTTAGGGCCATACACTATACCCAAATTGAAATAAAGGCCCCACCTAGTGAATTGTGAAGGAGATGTGAAGGAGATACTTAAACCATAAAGGGCATCACAAATGGCAAGTGGTCTGCAACGCACAGGGTATAATCTGCAATGTATGTGCAGGCTACTCAGGCAGTTTTCACGAGTCCCACATACAGCATACCTGTGTCTTGTACTACTGGTTTGTGAGGGGTGACTTCTTAAATTGGCATCTTGTTGGTGATGCTGGAAATGTCCTCTAACCCTGGATCATGACAAATGTAAGAAATCCACAGACTTAATCAGATCATGTGTGCAACCATGCCCAATTGCCAACAAGAAACATTACTGAGTATGTGTTTGGGCTGATGAATTTTATATATAAGAAGCACTTACAGCAAGGGTGGCACTTGCAGGGGTAGCAGTTCCCAGCACAACAGGTAGCAGAGGCTGAGTCAGATGAGGAGTGAGTGGAGGGGCCATCAGCAGGGGATAATCACGCCATATGGAAGTGGGCACAGTATACACCCTCGCTGTCTCTGCCATGGCTGTGGTGGTACTAGCTTGTGCATCCACAATAGTCTTGCACATACTCTGGGCTGCAGTAACTGACATAATAACCTCAGGGAGAAGATGGCAACCATGTCTCCAGCAAGCATTGTTACCCAACTTTTGTATAGGGGTCTCTGCCCAAAACTGCTGGGCCAGATTCTGACTGCCAACACACTTCCTTGATGGATAATGTCCCCATTAACCTGTCCTCCCCATTATGTGTAGGTAGCCTGGATATCTGCAGATATAGAGGCTGTGTCCGTAGTCTGTGTAGGGGATACAATAGTCACAATCCCTGTGTCCAACACACACATGCACACACACACACACACACACACACACACACACACACACACACACACACACACACACACACACACACACACACACACACACACACACACTCTGTATTCCTTCACTGACCCAGATTACCCCAACATCATTATTATAGGCTACAGATCCTTCAACATCAGGTGAGAGCAGTTCCACAGTGCTTGTGCTGGATATAGAATCACTGGTGGATACACCAAAGCACAAAATATCCAAAGTATAACCAAGTACCAGAAGAAGACATTAGAATAACTTCCACAAATATAAATATAATAAGAAGTAATACTTTATGTGTATACCTTGTGTAGATGGCTGCGGATGTTGAACTCATGATATACCTGTATAGCATAAATCAGACATATTTAATACATTTGATAGTGACTAAAGAATGCAGAGGATTTACAAGTATTCATACATATAAATGGGCTTACATATCTGGGGCATCTCCATTGTATTTTTCTCTAGTGCTTGCCCTGCTGTGCCCCAACCTCCAGCACCACAGTGTGGGACTCTGCAGTGCTGCCACTTCCTTTGAAAGAGACCAGGAACTCCTCCATCTCTGTGAGAGGTGTTACACTTGATAGCACCCTCACCTGTTGCCCTATGTTCCTATGCCAGGAGATGTGCTGTTTGTTGAGCACCATGTGTACTATTAAAGGCCCTGCAGCACACCATTTTATAACCAGAGTTCTGGCCACCAGTGACATTAACTTTTGTCGCATTATCTTCCCAGACATGGTCTTGGTAAGCCTGGTCTGCTGCATGCAAGCCAAAGAGCCAAAATCCATGGAGATGGAGATGGAGGTGGAGGGCTTGGAGTAGCACCTCATTCTCTGGATCAAAGAACATTGGCTTACATATGCATGATATCTCACCAGATATGATAATGTGCTTCTTTTTGGCCTGTTTTTTAGGCATTGCTGTATTGGTAAGGAAAACTGTGGAATTACCAGCCTTGTTCCTAACACCACCAGTATCCTCCATGACAATATAGCTTACTGTTTGTGTGCCTGATGGTTATATATCTGTGTCTATGCATTTAGAATACGTTTTAATTATGTTAGTCAGTTTTTTTTTATGAATTAAAGGATTCCTGGTTCATTGCTCTGAAACTGATTTATTATTGATGCTTTATATATACACACAAACACACGCACACACACACACACACACACACACACACACACACACACACACACATATATATATATATATATATGTATATGTATATATAGATAGATAGATTGATATGTTGAATCATTTACAGATTGTATATTTATAGATTTGTCTGCTGACTTATGGAAAGCATTCATACATGTTTAACAATAGGAGTGCTGGTACTGATCCTTTAAGCATGCCTACAGTAAATGGCTGAATGGAAGAGTAGGTTTTTTACAACTATGCACCTATATTTACACCAGTTCATTGTAATGGCTCTTGGAGATTTCTTTAAATCAATGTACGAGGATTTAGACAAAAGTATATCTTTTAACACTGCATATTTATACATGCCAAAGGTATTTTCATCTTGCTTCATAGACATACAATTAGAGTTTTGTCCAGTTTACACATAAATATGTAGAAAGTAACTGCATATATTTATGGTTAACAAAGAGATCTCTGGCAATAGCAGTAAATGGATTACCAGTCATTATGCAGAATTGTTAGACTTGAGATGCTTGAAGGCTTACCTCTATGGTACTTTGGAATCCCTAGACAGCAAATCCACAATCATCATACAGGAAGTATCAGAACGCTTCTTGCTGACTCTGTAATTATTTGTGAAGCTAACATCAAAGTGAGAGATGAGAGACAGAAATGCAAAGGAAAATATGTAAGTAAGTAAATAAATAAGTACATGAAATGCATGGAAAAAATGTTTACCTACATTAAACAAACTATACAATAGAAGGAGGAAGCTACTAAATGATAGAGCAAAATCCCAAAAAGGGAAGGCATCACTGATCAGTATTAGCAAAAAACTACGGGCACTCATAAAATTGTCTAAGGCCAGCTTCGAGAGAAAAATTGCACAGGACACTAAGGATAATCACAAGGCTTTTTTTAGTTATGTTAGGAACCTGGATGGTAATTCCCAGATATGCTCAGAATTAGTCCAAAATGACAAAAAATACACTGAACCCACAGACATTGCCAACATCCTAGCTGACAGGTTCAGCACAAACTCCCACCAAAAGGGCAAATATCTATCCCAGCAGAGTGCTCCCCTGACATCTCAGATGCTCAGGTAAGAGCCGCCCTCTCCAAAGCAAAAACACAGCATCAATGGGACCAGGCGGTGTCCCGGGCTGCGTCCTACATGAACTCCAAGAAGAGCTAAACCCAAACATAAAACCACTGTTCAATCTCAGCCTTACTACAGGATATGTGCCCAAAGAGTGGCGTACAGCAACAGTGGTCCCTCTCCATAAAGGTGGTGCCTCAACGGATCCTGGAATCTATCTCCCCATAAGCCTGACTAGCTTGGTCTGCAAAGCTATGGAAAGGATCATCATGGACCTCATAAATAAAGATATTGGGGACCTACAGACACTGGATCCTACCCAGTTCGGCTTTGTTAAGGGCAGATCCTGCCTTTTAAATCTGGTTGATTTCTTTGAAACAGTCACCAAGGCCATTGACGAGGGGAAGGTGGTCCACACAGCCTACCTGGACCTCGCAAAAGCCTTCGATACAATACCCCACTCGGGCATTATAGATAAGCTCACCAGTTTAAATATAAACCCCTATGTCACTAGATGGATTGCAAACTGGCTGAAGGACAGAACCCACATGGTTAGAATTGCTGGAGCCATGTCAGACTCCAAACCAGTTACAAGTGGTGTCCCACAAGGCTCAGTCCTGGGACCTCTCTTGTTCGGTATATATTTCTCGGAGGTACAGGCCAACACGGAAGGACTGTGGCTGACCAAGTTCGCAGATGACTGCAAACTGGGTGCCATAATCGACTCTCCAGCCGACACAAGCATCCTCCAAAAGGGCCTCATAGAAACAGACAACTGGTGCCAGAGCTATGGCCTCAAGCTAAATGCCAAAAGGTGTATAGTCATCCCCTTTGGCAAAAACAAAGTGCCCACAAATTACCACATAGGTGGTAATCCATTAAGTACAGAAGAAGTAATTAGGGACCTGGGGACCCAAGTTGATAGCAATCTCTCATTTGACAACCACGTGGCCAAAGTGGTTAGAAAAACATTTTATATAGCCCAACTAATCATGAAGGGATTCACATCTAGATCAGGGGAGGTCATCGTGCATCTTTACTCATCCCTCATCAGGCCCATAATTGAGTACAATGCCCCTTTTGGGATGTACCTTACCAGACACCTGCAACAACTGGAAAGACCCCAAAAGTACCTCACCAAGAGGATCAAAGTGCTCAAACAGATGCCATATGCTGCCCGGTTAAAGAAACTCCAGCTCTACTCAATGGCATACCGCCTGTTCAGAGGCGATCTGTGCCTGACGTATAAAGCCATGTCCAACCCGGAATTAATGGACATGCTGCACCTCAGAAAATCCAAATCCCATCGAGCTACGCGCTTGAGAGACTTGAACCTCAGCACTGAAATAAATAGGACATGCTGGAGGGACAGATTCATAACCCAGAGGCTCCCTTCACTCTGGAATAAAATCCCAGTCCGGGTTAGGCAGAGTCCCTCATTGACTCTCTTCAAGAGGAATCTTGATGAGTGGATGGGAGATCATAGGTTTACCCTGGGTATCACTTCTGTGTCACTGTTAGACAGAGGCACAGTATACTAACCTCGAAAAAGGGCATAGCAAAATAAATTTAAAATGGGTGGCGAAAGCCAAACACATTCTGGCTAGGCTTATAAATGCCCTAGGGCAGATAGCCTAGTATGAACCTATGAACCTATGAACCTATGAGCAGTTAACTACATTAAAAGCGCACTCTACCACATTACTAATGCTAAAACTGCACAGCACCACACAAATACTACATAATAATTAATTGCATAAACCTCAACCACACAATAAGTAACTAACTAAATAAATACATTTAAATAAATCTATAACACATAAGAAAGAAAGAAAGAAGTCTAAATAACTAACTAAATCTCTACCATGTTATAAACCACATAATAAATAAATAAAATGAGAATGAAGTCTCTACTGCATAATAAATACTAAATAATAATAAATGTTTGCAATCGTAATATTGGACCGATCTGCATTGTGTCAAAATATGAAAGCACGTGCAGGCCTGAACCTCTGATGTTCTGCTTGTTCACCTACTGCTTTAACTGCTACACTAATGAGGCACCACAGCTGTTGGTCCACTTGTTCTCTTCTTTGTAATTTAACAGGCATCATGTCATGCTGCCTCCTGTGTTTTTGATGGGTGTCTTTTGATGATTGCTTAATGGTGAATTGCAGAGTTGGAAAGAAGGCTTTGCAATACTTTCTGTATGGTGATTGTGGATTCTCTGTGTAGGGATTTGACTGTAATGTAGGTAACCTTCTCACAGAGCAATAGCCTGGTAAGCACTTATAAAGCTATTTGTCCCAAACAATCTAAGTTTTATTATTGCATAGTATGAAATAATATGTCATCAATTTTAAAATATATGTGCTTGAGTGATACTGAAAATGAAGACTTAACATTTGCACATCTTTTTAAATGGTGATTTTAATTGCTGTTATCAGTCCATCATTCTTCATTCTGACAAAACATGCTTCCAGTTATTTACATTTAAACAGCTATCATCTGTCTCTTCCAACCTTCTTTAATTCCACAATTTTGCTTTCATAGCACCACAATTATCTCATATTTAGTGGTGTGTAATATTTCTAATACAATGTTATTTTGCCTTACCAGGGCATACTTCAATATGATACACCAGTCCTAAGTTCCACTGTAAACCAAAACAATTAATACAAATTCTGTTTTATAAATCACTCCACATTATCATTACTTTGGGGGTATAAGCTGAAAACAGTCAGTTTCTCCATTCACTTTGACTTTGTTTTTCCCATTTACCTTATAAACTCTTTATTATGCCTAATGCAGATATATTTTTCAGGTATCTCATCTTTATTTCTTCTCCCTGTAATCTTAGTATACGCTCTTTGTTATTATCCATATGTTCCTTTAGTGGCATACTATGTATATGTATTACTAAAAGGGTCCATGTTTGGCTACCAAAAAGGAAAAAATCACCATTTAAAAAGATGTGCAAATGTTAAGTCCTGATTTTCAGTATCACTCAAGCACATATATTTTAAAATTGATGACACATTATTTCATACTATGCAATAATAAAACTTAGATTGTTTGGGACAAATAGCTTTATAAGTGCTTACCAAGGTCGCGTACAGTGAAGAAAGGGCAAATATCCCACTCCTCACTGTGACAAAACTACACAATCATGGTTTCGATTCCCGGCATTTTCACTCATGTGAGCGTTCGCGCTAAAGTCTTTTCATGCATCTAATATAGACATATATATATATATATATATATATATATATATATATGTATATGGATCTACGTTTCTTCATCAAAATTACACTTGTTCGAAGTAACCCAAACAAAAAACACACAAAAAAACATCTTTTGCAGGGGGGCACCCCCCATACTTTCATTTTTTCACTCTGAGATTGCACTACAGTGGGGAAAGGGAATATTCCCTTATCCCCACTGTACCATAATCTCAGCACTAGTTTGCTTAGTTGTACATCAACACTAAATGTTGATGTACAACTAAGATTACATGCAAACTGCATGTTTTTATTTCTTCTTTTTTCTTTTTTTCTTTTATTTTTATCTTCACATGAAAGTGCGTTTTTGACAAAATGTAGTTTCACAGAAGTGCACTCACAAATAACGTAAATTTGATGTAGTAAATGGATCCCTGATATATATATATATATATATATATATATATATATATATATATATGGGTCTATATCATAACATCGAAGTTCTCTAACATCGAATGTTATTATATCGAATCCTAAACACCGAAGTGTGAAAACATCGAACAGTCAGAATAGCGAATTTTTTCCCAGGGAAAAAATTCGCTATTCCAAGAAACATACACACAGCACAAGCACACACAAAAAAACAGCAATCCACAAACATACACTTAAATCCTACACCTAAACTAAACTTTACATACAGTACTAGCTATCCACTTACCTTAACCCAACCCTAACCCTAAGGTCCGTCACTATCGCACACTCACCTCACCCGCGCCCTAACCCTAACTCACCTAACCCGCCCCCTAACCCTAACCTACACACAATCGCACACTTACCTGAACCCAACCTGTAATGCTCCAACATATCAAATGCTGAAAACAGTGAAGCCACAGCAATGGCCCACCGAATTCTTTCCCTGGGAAAGAATTCGATGTATGTATGTTTATAGCCGCGGTGGTGGCGCTGCGGTAGCGTTGTCGCCTCACAGTTAGACATTGCCCGTTCGATTCTCAGTTAGAGCGTCTTCTGTGTGGCGACATGCATGAATGGGCATTCCTTCATTGAAGGTTGTGTGTTAGGCCTGGCAAGCCAGCACGTAAATCTCTACTGTCAATCATTAGTGGACCGGAGTTCCGCTGTGGTGACCCCTAACCGGGAAAAGCCGAAAGACACAAACAAACAAACAATGTATGTATGTATATATAAAATATATATATATATATATATATATATATATTTTTTTTTTTTTCCATAAGTGTTCAGTAAGACACTAGTTTCCACCATTGTGTCATAGATCCAGTACTTGGAAATATTAAAACTGTGAATATCTGGTTATCTGTTTGAACACACTCCTTAACTCTGGCAAGTTTATACATATTATGTGCAATGTATATATATATATATATATATATATATATATATATGTGTGTATATAAAGAGAGAGAGAGAGAGAGAGAGATGAACTACACTAATAAAATTGTTAAAATGTTACTGAATTATCATTTTTCAAAACTGTCATGAAGCTGATGAACTGTGCAAAATGAGAGTATGATTCAGAAATGTATTTATTTTATTATTTTATTTTATATTTGATTACCGGATTGGTGTGACTGGGCAATCAGGTGCCCGTTTTCAGCAGAGACTCGGGGAGAAAAGCTCCACATACATGACAAGTATAAAAATACAAAATATAACAGCTCCACATACATGATAAAAATACAAAAGTCAGAGATGAGTACAAATTAATAGAGCAAACTGTATATCATGGCATAGTATGATGAGAAGTTACAGAAGTGTACAATACCAAAAGTGTACAGTAGTGTACAGTAGTAAAGCAGAAAATATAATTTATTTGAGTAAGAAAGCACAGTAATACTACATACAATTATATACATTCATTTAAAAATACAGTTCGTTATTGTAGTTTTTTTTATGTGTTTGACCTTTGAGTAGTGCCAGTTGAAAATTTATTTGAATGGTGGTAGTAGGGGTAGCCATGGTCAGTACAAGTACATTGCCAGATGAGATTGAGGTGGGCTTTTAATTGGATTTTAAAGGTGGGACTGCTGTTTTGCAATCTGATATCTGGTGGAAGAAAATTCCAGATTTTAGCAACTGTGTAGAAGTAGAGGGATTCTCCAGCACTGGATCTACACTTGGCTACTTCAAGAAGGGCTTTGTTTGTGGATCTTAGTTGGCAAGCAGAATTGTAACTCGTTATAAAGAACTTATGTATGAACGACATGGTAAAAATGGAATCCGTATGATGAAAATTTTTGGGAATGGTCATTTACTGAAGTTTGCCCTATGATACTTCATATTATAAGATGCTGATGAACCAAAAACTTCAAACACAAATGCCTGAAATACCAAACGGTGAAATCTCTATGTGTGCCTTTTTTTTAATGAGGCTAGTCATCCAGCACCCCATATGTTGGTGGGGAACCCACACATACATTCTAATCTTATATATTCAATGCCAATGTCTTACTGAGACAAAAATATCCTAAAAACATGGAATTGGTAGTGGTTAACATTTAGAAATCACACTGAAATTGATATGTGTTCTATTTCTTGGTATCTTGTGAATTGATGATTAAGGAATTTGACCTTGTCTTCCTGTAGATGTAAAAAGAAGAAAGAAATCCCTTGGAAGTGTTTCAGGTGTAAAATAAGAAATAATACAAAAAATCCAACCAAAGGCACCAGACAGCAGACCGTCTAAAATTAAAATGAATTTTAATAAGACAGACACAGGTTAGTGCTTTCATACTCAAAGTGCCTCATTCATGGTGTCTTTGTTGGATTTTTTTGTATTATTACCTGCAGATATACATTTGTTGAAATACCTAAAGACTTCCTTATGAAACAACAGCTCTACTGAAATATAACACAACACTTTTTGGCATATCCTAGTTTGATGCCAAAGAATGCAGATGTGTTTTCAGTTGAGGAAATTGATCTTACTGTTTCTTTTCAAGTGGTAAGTATAGGTATTTGGTGAGGGTAGGTTAGGCTTTGTGCAGTATGAGGAATGGGGTGCAGTTACGCAGTAAATGATACTTTATTTTTAAGGTATTTTTAAAAGATTTATACTTTTTAGGTGACAGCAAAACAACATCTGGTTGGGTACTTGTCAGCGTCATTGCATAGAAGTAGATGAATATTGGTGGAGTGTTGCACCAAACTTAAGTGTCTGTTACAAATGGGGCTATCTTACTCTTCTAGCATGCTAGGAATGAGTGCCTGGTTCACGGTATGGTAACCTCCATGCTCATTTAGAGGGTGAGCTATGGGCAACTTCATATTGTGATGGGAGTAATTTATTTATATATTATAATATAAAAAACTTATGACCAGATGCTTGCTTTGTAGAAATATATCAACAACAACACAGCCACGCCATTTTGTGCTATAGGTTAGAAAAAAAAAACACTGACTAGGCCATAGTTTGAAATGTTGAACTTATCCCCAACCCACTGATTTATATATATTAACTTAGATTCTTGGGACAAAAGTAGTTGTTTGATTGTACAGAAATATTTTCTGGTCCTTTAAGGAACTTTGGTCACTTCTGTGAATCAGAGTAATGACCCAGATGTTCCAGTCAGTCACGTAAAGTAATTAAATTAGCTAATTTAATAACCAACATGTGAACACTAAGCAAACAAGAAAAATGATGCAACGTTTTCTTGAAAAGTTTTATGTAAAAAGCATACTTTAATATAAGAGGTCATTCTGTGAAACCAACAGTGGCAGGTAGTCAGCAGAATATAACTGAGAATTTTTTCATAGAATGAGATGTGAAACTGGATTACCCTCCCAAATGATGTGGTGAAGTTATTTTTAATTTAATTATACTTTATTGATTGGAGTAGTCCCACTATGTTGGCAGCTTCCTTTCATGGGAGACCTAAGGTGGATTTCATACTGACTAAAGGAAAATTGGACAAGGTACTGAGGAATAAAAATAAAGGGCTTTTGGGAAAAATATGAATATTTATATAAATGTATATTTTAGAGAAGTGGATATGGCTATGGCATTATATAGAGAATGTAAAAGTATGATGAAAATACTTGTAGGAAAAGTAGACAGAATTATGATGGCAGCATTTCTGATTTTTTGGAATTGTAGATGTTCATAGGTTCATAGGTTAGTACTAAGCTAACTGTCCTTGCGAGCCATTTTAAGCCTAGCCAATTATCCCTTGTGAGACTCAAACCCTGCACCTTGTGTTTGTAAGGCAAACACCTTAACCATTAGGCCACCCTCCCAACCCATGTGAAGAATTGTTATATAACAAGTTGTGGGATTGTAGAATTTTTGGGTCTATATTATGCCGTTGAAAAACCATAACATTGAACACCACCCCATTGACACATATTCAGCAAAATTCACTTCCGCGATTCGCTGAATACTTACAAGGCAAAGACATAGTTGGCCAACTACAGAATTTTCCCATTTTCTCCACTGTAGTGTGATCTTGGAGTTGGTATATTTAGTTGGGGGGTGTGGGGGTGCAGCCCCCCACATGGGTGGGTTTGGTTGAGCTAGATTTAAGTCTGTTGGGTTGTGGGGTAAGTATTTGTTTGCCCTTTAAGTATTCAAGTGAATTTCGCTGAATATGTGTTAATGGAGTGGTGTTTAATGTTAAGGTTTTTTGACGGCGTAATATAGACCCTAATTGTTTAAGAAGTATGGTTATGGAGAAATGGTTGGGGAATAAAATAAAGATGAAATGCTCTGAGAATATTGTACAATGTATATAAGAATAGTACTGATTGAATGGTTTACTATCACATGTTCGACACACAAACACGGTAGAGTCAAGCTGAGCAATTTTGACATATTGATAGTCAGAATGGTGAAAACTATGTTAGCACTTCCTCCTGGATCAAGAACGGTAGGCAGTTTTGGTGTTTGGTGTTTTTGTTTTGTATGCTAGTGTTTGGCATGTTGACTTTCAGGCAAAGGTTGCAGTCATTGTTCAACTTGACTTTATGCATGTCAAACATATGACAGTAAATTTGACTGAATGTATATGTGCAAATAATGAGGCTATAATAACAAATAAACCTCTTCTTCTCTTTTGATTAGATGCTGCAGGACCATCTGCATCCACCTGGGCTACCACCAACTCATGCAGACAGGACCTCCTGTTAACATTTCTTCCAAAGGATGGCACACTCAGGAATGCAACACCTCCCCCTTCCCCCAGGCTGCACCTCAGTGACAGTATTAAAAAAGGGATCTTTACCCTAGTGTGGGAACAAAACTAACAGTCCTCTCATCTTCCAGTACCAATGAAAAGTATGGCACATTTCGCCTTTGAAACACTGGCACAGATAAAGGGATGGACTAAACATAAGGGAATCACAAATGTAAGAAAAAAAGGAGCAAGAGATCACATGAGATCTTGGGATTTATAGCAAGTAGGGAAAATGGGCAATCTACTTAGCTGCAGGGTTCTTACTTAACTTTAGTGACATATTTCACCCTGTATGCTGCAAATAAACATGTGACAGTATGTAATCCACTGCAAATAAACGTGACAGTATGTAATCCACTGCAAATAAATGTGTGACAGTATGTAATCCACTGCAAATAAACATGTGACAGTATGTAATCCACTGCAAATAAACATGTGACAGTATGTAATCCACTACAGATAAACATGTGACAGTATGTAATCCACTGCAAATAAACATGTGACAGTATGTAATCCACTGCAAATAAACGTGACAGTATGTAATCCACTGCAAATAAACATGTGACAGTATGTAATCCACTGCAGATAAACATGTGGCAGTATGTAATCCACTGCAAATAAACATGTGACAGTATGTAATTCACTGCAAATAAAAGTGACAGTATGTAATCCACTGCAAATAAATGTGTGACAGTATGTAATTCACTGTAAATAAACATGTGACAGTATGTAATCCACTGCAAATAAACATGCAGCAGTATGTAATCCACTGCAGATAAACATGTGACAGTATGTAATCCACTGCAAATAAACATGTGACAGTATGTAATCCACTGCAAATAAACGTGACAGTATGTAATCCACTGCAAATAAACGTGTGACAGTATGTAATCCACTGCAAATAAACATGTGACAGTATTATCTTCCTGCAGGTGATTATTGATGCAAGGTCTTGAGTATAATGGACAACACAGATAACTACACCTTAGCAGTCAGATAAGGCTATTGAAAGTCACTCATTGTACACAGTAGAAAAGGCTGACTGGTCAATGGGGTAAACAGATTGCTTGCACAGAGTATGAAACTCTGTAACATTTATTACGCATAGCACAGAGAGAAGGACAAGCAAAGAGAGAGAGTAAAAGGCCTTGTACTGATCTTTAGGTACCCATAAGGAATACATGAGGTAGCAAATCTTATTCAAAATTATGTAGTCTGTTGCTAATCCTCCATTATATTCTTGCTAGTTTAACTTGTATAATTTCGGTTGTGACTAATTTCATTACTTAGGAAGGAGCAGGTTTCCACATCTAAGCAGATAAACCTTTCCTGAGAAGAGTAATTTTTTGGATGCTATATTTGCCTTACTATGCATGTTTTCTCCCTGAACTAGCATTATCAAATCTTAGCTTGCTGCATTTTTGCAGAAGAAAATTTTCCCAGGAAACATGACCTCATTTAAACAGACAGTTTTCAACCAAGTGTACATTTTGCAAAGTTTGACTAAAATATTGTTCTATGTATAACTTTTAACAAATAGTTGATGAAAAATAAGGAATATATGGTGTGGACCATATGGGCAATCATGCATCTCAATTGTCAAAGACTGGAAAGAATGCCCCTGTGCCTGATTTTGCCTCATATTTGCACCTTGTCCCCTGAATTTTATTCTGGTGAATCACTGAGTAATATATTCACTCAGTAATGGCAGATGTTAGAATTGCACAGTTCTTGTTGTTTAGAAAATACATAATGGTGCAAAACCTGTTATGCTATTAACTTTTTTAAGTGACAAAGTAATATTTAAAAAATGACCCTGATTTTGGACCTTTGCCCCCCTCCACATTATTTTGGCTTTCCCAGAATTCATGAGTAAATAAGTTGAAAGGTATGGGTCCCATTAAACTTTCTGTAAATGTACGCATGTGACTAAGACTGCTATCAAGTTAGAGAGAAGTGATAGGATAGATACTGTGGGGTATTTATTCCCAAAATGGATATGGATGGTAGGAAATAGTTTCTCCAGAAGAGTTAGTCTTCTGTGAAAATGAACATCTTCAGGAGAAACGCTGCAACATGTTGCAATGGAAAATAAAGGTTATGCCTGCTTATGGACCTACACAGGCAGTTTTTGTGAAGTAGGGAGAAGATGAAGTCCTAATCTTTGCTATGCATACTACATGGCAGATCTCCTCTGGCCACTGTGTATATTTGTACTATGATTAAGTCTCTATTATCTGTAATAAAATTGTAACTCTCAAGGAAAAATGACTGTACTAATAACCAGGCCAAGGTGGTTACAGTGCTACATGTGGAATTGATGAATATATATATATATACATATATATATATATATATATATATATATATATATATATATATATATATATATATATATATATATATAAATATATAGAGAGAGAGAGACAGGTAGGCAAATTACCAATAGTTTAAACCAGTACTCATTTCATTTAACTTTTGTATTCAACACAAAAAAATCACTTTAACACAATTACATTATTACTGCTCTTCTGTCTGCTGTTGACACACATATATGTTGATGAGATACTGCTTATCTTTTATAACATGAGACCCTATTCAGACCACATGGAAAATCTTTTGATTATACACCTTGATAGAAAGCAAAAACAGTATAGCTGATGCATGGAGGACCCAGACAGAAAGAAATGCACAAACAGATCAAACTTAGGTGCAAAGTCTTTTATAAGCCTTTCTTTAACGAGGAGCCATATAATTCTGCTGAAAAAGTGAGAATGTTCATACAATAATTGGATCATAGGAGGTTACTAGGCTATTGGCCCTGAGGCCCTTATAAGCCTAGCAATGAGTTTAGCCCATGTTTATATAAGTCAGCACCTGATGTTCCTGTCTAGCAGGGACACTGGTGGAATCCCAGGGGTGTATTTTCTGTTTCCCATCCAGTTATCCAGGTTGCACTTAAAAAGGGGTAAAGAGGTACTCTGCTTGACATGGAGAGGAGTCTATTCCACAGATAGGGGAGTCTTTGGAACACATATCTGTCCTGCCAACAAGTCCTGTTGATGTCACAGACCAGGTTGAGGCCACGCGTGTGGGTTACTCAAGTGGAGTTTGATTTGTGGATATGCAGCAGTCCCATTCGTGATCGCCTAGTATGCCAGATAGAGGTAACATCTGAGGAGTCTGTATGAAACTGAGTAGAGGGATAGGGCTTTTAGCCTATCTGTGTAAGGCAGATGTTTGAGACCCTGGATTCTCCTGGTGACGAACCTCTGTGGTCTCTCCAGCTACTGCATGTGCTTTGCGAGGTACATGCTGAAAGGGGTGTTGTACTCAATAATGGGCCTTTTAAGGGAAGAATACAGGGATATTATGACCTCCTTGTCCCTGGATGAGATACCCTTACTTATGAGATGGGCCATGTAGAAGGCTTTCTGTACAAGGGAAGCAACACAGTGGTTAAAAGTCAGGTTGCTGTCAACCTGGGTGCCCAAATCCTTCAATACTGATTGCATGCTTAGGACACTGTTATTAATGTGATAATTTGTGGGGACATCACTCTCTGCAGAGGGGATGATGATGCAATTTTTGGTATTCAGCTTGAGGCCATGTTTCTGCCACCAGTCATTTGTCTGAGTGAGACCCTATTGGAAGATGTCTACATCACTAGGGGAATTTATGACAGCACCCAGCTTGCAGTCATCTGCAAACTAGGTCAGCCATAGCCCACTGGTTTTGGCCTGCACCTCAGAAAATATATCCCAAATAACAGAGGCCCCAAGACCAAACCCTGGGGTACTCTGCTTGTTACTGATCTACTACTTGAGGTGGCTTCCCCTATTTTGACTAGGCGGGTTCTATCAGTGAGCCAGTTTGCTATCCATATGGTAACATATAGATTGATGCCTAGTTGAGAGAGTTTATCTATTATGCCTGAGTGGGGAATATTGTCGAAGGTTTTGACTAGGTCAAGGTTGGCGGTGTGCTCCATCTTCCCCTCATCCATGGCTTTGGTGACTGTCTCAAAGAAGTCAACCAAATTTAACAGACATGATCCCCCCGTTGATAAAGCCAAACTGTGTGGGACCGAGTATTTGAGGTTGCCAATATCCTTGTTAATGCAGTCCATGATAATCTTTTCCATGGCTTGCAGAGCAGGCTAGTTAGGCTGATGGGTCTATAATTTCCCAGATCAGTGGCCGATCTACATTTGTGTAAAAGGATGACAGTGGCTGTCCTCCACTCAGCTGGGATAAAGCCAGTACTCATGCTTTGGTTGAATAGGATGTCTAATGGTACTGCAAGTTCCTTCCTGAGTTAATCTAGGATGCAGCCTGGGATGTTATCGGGTCCCATGGAGGCTGTATTTTTTGCCTTTGAGAGAGCAGTGATGACCTGTTCTCTAGATATAAGGGGAAGGGGGCAGGTACTGGGAATGTTCTGATTTACTGATGTGGGAGTCAGAGGAGTGAAGTTTTTGCTGAATCTGTCAGCCAGCAAGTTTGATATATCTATGACATTTGTATATGTGGGGTCCTTGACCACCAGTTCTGAACAGATGTGGGTGCTTCCTTTGAGGTTGCGGACATATGTGAAGAAGGCCTTATGATTGTCTCTAGTAGATTTGGCCAATTTGGGCTAAAAGTTTACTTTGGAGGATTTCACTAGTGCTCTTGTGTTCCAGCTCAATGCTTCAAAAATTCAGAATGATGCACAGCTGTTGAATAATGCATTTAATATAGTGGTGGCAGGTTGCAATCTGCTTTGTGACTCTTAACACATTTCAAGTTTGCTTCTACAGAGACATGTGATCTTCCTTACTTCCACAGGATAAAGCAGCAACACTTATTGTGTGTGGCAAACTTCATGACACCCATGCAGATGGACGATATAGTTATGACTGCTGAATCCTACACAAATGCACTCTATAAGCACTTACATGAGTGCATGGATTGTGCTATTCCAAACAGAACCAAGATACTATCCTCCACAAAAAGGAAGTCAATCTGGTGGTCCCTTGCCATAAACAAACTGTACAACAGAAGGAAGAAACTGTTGCAAAAGAGAGAAAAATCCCATGAGTGGAGGAGCTCCCTAGTCAGCCTAAGTAAGAAGCTGAGATCCCTTATAAGATCCTCCAAAGCTAGCTACAAAAACAAAATTGTCACTGATTATAACGGCGACCACAAAGCATTCTATAGCTATGTCAAGAATCTCAATGGCAACACCCAGATCTGCTCTGAGTTACAGCACAACGGCATGAAAATTACAGAACCAACAGATATTGCCAACATCCTGGCACATAGGTTCAGTGCTAACTTTATCCCTTCTCACCCCCTAAAGGGCCAATATCTATACAGGAAGAATGCAGAGTCCCTGTAATCACATATATGCAGGTAAAAGCTGCACTCTCTAAAACCAAAAACACAGCATCCATGGGACTGGACAACACCCCAGGCTGCATTTTACATGAACTTCAGAACAAACTGGCTCCCCACCTAAGCACCATGTTCAATCATAGTCTCACATCAGGGTTTGTGCCCACTGAATGGCACACAGCAACAGTTATCTGACTCCACAAATGGGGAGCCACCACTGATACTGGCAACTATCGCCCTATTAGCCTGACGAGCCTTGTCTGCAAGACCATGGAATATATCATCATTTATTTTCTTTATTTATTGACATTTGTTAACTGGGTTTGTCCAACTGGGTTTATGGCCCATTTTCAGTGGAGACCCAAGGAGAAAAGCTCCAGTAGTACATTTTAAACAAGTACAATTGTAAACAATAGTGATATAATAGCAGTTATAGCAAAAAGATTCACATATGTTGGGTTACATGCATAAAGTTAAAGTTGCATTAAAAAGAAGCTAAGTAACAATTTTACATTGATATAGTTCAATAGGTCAACAATAATTTTTTTTTGTTTGTATAAAATTATGCAAATGCATAGTAGACACATTGGAGAGAGAGGTGTAATGAGGTACTAAGTATGGTCCTTTTGAGGGTACATAAAGGGAAGGAAGACTAGGTAGGGTCATGGCAAGGGTAGGTTCTGGAATTGAGAAAATAAGCTTTTAGTTCATTTTTAAAGTTTGAGGTGTGGGAGATTGAACGTAAGTCAAGGGGAAGTTTGTTCCAAGCATGGGCAAGGGAGTGTTTGTAGAGTAGTTTGCCTACTGACCTTTTTGGGTGGTAGATATCAAGTAATTGTTGGTTAGAAGTACAGAGGGTCCAGGATGGGATGTAGATGGAGACTAAGGAAGATAGAGATGGACAGAAGGAGGGTTTATAAAAACAGAGTGTAGCATATGAAATTGATAAGATAGCAGAAATTGGGGAAGTTCAAGCCATTGAAGAGAGTTTAAAGAAATGCAGTGGTGTGAGTTGTTATGGGGAGTTAGTAATGAATCTGGCTATTTTATGGTAAGTCTGTTGGAGTTTGTTTAGAGTGGAGGCCTAGATATTGGTAAGAAATGGGGCGCCGTACAAGAGGGGAGGAAGGAGGAGTGCCTGACCCAAGGTAAGTCTAGATTTAGGGTTAGGAATTTTTTTGTTCCGATATAGCAGACCTAGTTTCTGTTTTTTTTTTTTTTTTATACATTGGAGTATGTGTAGGTTGAACTTTAGTTCATCATCGATAATGACCCCTAGGACTTTTGTGTGGGTGTCAGGTTGGATAGTTGTATTGTTAGAAGATGTAATAAAAAAGGAGGTTTTGTGATGAGAAAGAGAACAGGGAAGGAAAAGTAGGACTTTGGTCTTTTTGGGATTTAGGATCAATAGGTTTTGAGAGATCCATTGTTCAGTGGATAGTAGGGCCTGTTGGGTCAAGGAGTGTAGTTCAGGAATGTTATTTGAGATGGATATAAGTGTGGAGTCGCCGGCATACTGAATAAGGGAGGATTCTTTGCATGAGGTGTAAAGATCATTGATGAAGATGTTAAACAAAAGGAGTCCCAAGATGGAGCCTTGGAGAACACCAGTGGAGATAGGAAGGAAAGGTGAGGAGGATGACAGCCATTTGACAGATTGTTCCCTGACAGATAGGTAACTATTAAACCAGGCAAGTGCAGAGGTGGAGGATGGATAGGTGGAGATTTGCGAGTTTGGATAGCAGTAGAGGATGAGAGACAGTATCGAAGGCTTTGGAGAGATCTAGGAAGAGACAGGAAATGAGTTTATTGTTGTCTAGGGCCTCTGCAATGATATGAGTGAAGGAGAGAAGGGCAGTGGTGGTGCTGTGGTGAGGATGAAATCCATGTTGGGTAAGGGTAAATAAGTGGTGTGTGAGGAGGTGATTGAGAAGCTGTGAGTGAATACATTTTTCTAATATCTTGGAGAGGAGGTAAAGAATGGCAATGAGTCGGTAGTTTGAGGGGTCAGTGGAGTTTCCACCTTTATGAAGAGGGATAGTGAAGAAAGATTTCCAAAGGGTGGGGACAGTTGATTCCAGAATAGATTGATTAATTAGTATAGATATAGGATAGGCAATTGAGTCAGCAGCAAGTTTGAGGAATGAAGGAGATAGATTGTCAGTGGAAGGAGAGCAAGGTTTTAACTTGAGTAGTAGAGATTTGATGTAAGTAATGGGAATGGGCTCAAAAGTAAACAAAGTTCTGTTAGTGGGACTTGGAGGCTTGAGTGTCGAAGTAGAGTTTGGCTTAGAGGTTACCAAATTTTGGATGGAAGAGATAAAGTGTTTATTCAGGAGGGTAGCTGTTTCCTTAGAGGAAGAGTTAGGATATGGGGAGGGATTACAGGGATTTCCAGGATAGAGGATGTTGTTGAGAGTTGACCAAATTTTTTGAGGACTGGATTTGTTGTTAAGCTGAGCAGAGCTATAGTATAACTTTTTGTCATTAGTTGTATGTTCTTTTGCAAGTTTCCTCAGTTGCCTGATTTTTTGAAGAAAAGGTGATTGTTTAGTTTTAGTCCAGGTTTTACAAGCACAATTTCTTTGTTTCATAAGGGACCTAGTCTCTTTGGAGAGCCAGGGAGCATGGTTTGATTTTACTCTGATCTTCCTAGAGGGAGCTAAGGAGTTTAGAGTATTCATGAAGATGCTATTGAAAGTGCTTACAGCATCATTTAGGGGGAGGTGTTTTTGGATGGACTAATCTATGTTGTGGAGAATGGAGTTAAATTGGGATGAATTGAAAGTCGATAGTTTTCGACAGTCTTTAATAAGGTGGGGTTTAGAAATATGGGAGTACTGTCTTAAGATGGTGGTAGGGAGATGATCACTGAGGGAGTCAGGTAAGGTGGTGGGATTGTGGTATTGGTGGGGGGAATTGGTAAGGATCCAGTCTATGATGGAGCTGGAAGTGGAATTTTTATGGAAGTGAGTGAGAGATGTTATACGTTGGTGGAAACCGTGCAGGTGGATACTGAGTTGGGGGGAGTCAGTTGTGAGTTTGGACCAATCATTGTTGACATCACCAAGGATAAGTGTCTCATATGGTATGTTGTGGGAGAACCAGGATAGGATGTTTTCAAGAATGAGCAGATTGTTACCAGGAGGAAGGTAGACAGAGGCAATTGCAAGTTTTTTTGTGGGGATTTAGATAGCAGTTAAGGATGATGATTTCAGCTGGGAGGAAGTCAGGAATTGGGGAAGGGTGTGGTGAGAGGTTAAGGTTGTTTGAGTAGAGCATGGCCACACCACCACCTTTTTTTACAGGTCTATCAGATCAGAAGATATTATAACCTGGTGGGAGTATTTCACTATTTGAGATTTGTGGCTTGAGCCAGGTTCCAGATAGGGAGAGGATGTGAGGGGTATTGAGAGCTATCCATGAGTGCAGCTCAGTGACTTTATTTGCTAGACTCTGAATATTCAATGAGTAAATAGTTAAATATTTGGATGGCGATAATTGTTGTGACTGAGGTTGGTGACTGTAAGAGGAATAAGATGGGGGCAGTGTACAGGTAGTTTTGGGGAGAGAAGAGAGGCTAGGATTGGGATGGATATCTCCAGAACAAAGTAGGCTTTTACTGAGGAGAAAGTATGTAGTAGATGCTAGATGGAGTTTGTATAGTTTTGACTTAGCTTTGTGGGAAGGTTTAAAAACCTGTATTATGGATAGTTTATATAGACTTGAGGTAGAGGTAGTAAAGAGATTAGGGGAGATAGTAAAAGATGAAGTAGTTGGATATATGTTGTATGAGTGAGAAGTTGGTGAACATAGGAGTGGGTCAGAGAGATTGGAGTGGTAAGAGGTGGAGATAGAGAGAATAAGGAGTAGTGTAGAAGATATTAGAAAATAATACATGTTGGAATAAAATATGGTCAGCTAGAGTAGGTAGAGACAGTGGTATAGAGGAAGTGGTGTTAACAAGATTGGCAGATTAATAAGGTGGTTGTGGCAATATGCAGGAAGGAGAATTGTAGTGGCTAGTGGGACAGGAAGGGGAGGGATAGTTAGGTATAAAGGTAATTGTAATGGGGTGGGTGGGAATGGGGGCAGGGTAGGGAAGCGAAGTGAGCCCGAGCGTAGTGAGGCTGAACGGAGTGGGGCTAGCACCCTGGTCAAGATGAAGTCATAGAAACAATCAGAAAAAGATAGTGAAAAACTAGCTTGAGAGACAAGGATATAAAGTTTCTAAAGGTATAGTCACCAGAAATAAAATAAAAAGAAATAAAATATGAGCAGAAGTAAGCTTACAAAAGGACACTGGCCTCAAGCTACACAAGTAGATTTACTTAAAGCAAACCCAGTGCTGTATGGTTAAAACAAGCTACAATAGAGAGGGGCTTTGGAGGGGGAGAGAGAGGTATTACTAGCAGCTAAAAGCAGGGCAAAAAAACATTAATATGTAAGAGTCTGAAGACAGTAAAATAGGGCAGGTGCACTAGGAAAGTCAGTTATGAGTGAGGCTAGAAATGAATTCAGGGAAGGGTAAAGTACAGAACAGGAGAATATACACAGAAACAGTATGAGGATAGTGGGTAACCAAACAGAAAGGATAGGAGCTGCTGGCATCTGCTTTTCTTGGTGGCTAGCAAAAAAAAACACTGTAAATTCTTGTTGTGCTTATGAAGTCTAGCATTAATTAAAAGATTAGCTTATGTAGTAGTTATTTACTGGGACACATACTTCAGTGGTATTATTTTAAGCTTAAAATGGTGGCTTCCGGACCAGTAGTTAGAGTTGCAGGGTATCTGTTAAGGTCCTCAAACCTGTGTTGCCTGTACTGTGGCCAGGAGAAAACCACAGGGAAAATTTCACTAGGGCTATAAAAGTAGAGAGGAGGGAGATTAGTTATAAGCAAGTAATTCAGGAAAAGAGCGAGAGACAAAAATACTATGGGTAGAGAGAAAAATAGTAATACAGGTAGGCAGAGGCAGTATACCTAGCATTAATTTCCATTGTATGAGTGTCTTACACACATAGCTAGCTAAGAACACAGCAGTGTTTACACCTATGCATAAAGTAATGCAGAACAACAGTAGTTAACAACAGCACAGTGTAGACATACACAAGGCAATAATTCACAAAGCAGGAAAACAGAAATTCAGGATACTGAGGACAAGAACAATTGGTACACTTTCAGGCAATAGTTCTTCCTTTTAATTTAGTACTACACCAAGTAATTACAGTGAAAATACTACAGATACATCTAAATGTGAAGTTAAAGTGCTGGTACTCCTTGCAACAAGAAACTTGGTTGGTAAATATTCACATTTACAGTTTTCTTTCATTAAAAAAGAAGAAGTAAGATGAGTACAATTCAAACGCTAAGCTACCCATGATCATAAGGTGCTGGAGCTCCTTGCGACATGGCAAATAGACTTTAAATATTCAGAAACCTAGAGTCGCGAGAAAAAGTACACCAGAGACTGCATATGCAAGCAATATTCATCTCAATATAATCACAAAATACTATATGACCTAAAGCAGATAAAGCAACAGAATAACCACCAAATATTGTATGATTTAAAGCAGTTAAGGCAACAGAAAAGACATCACAAATCAGTTAATGCCAAAGAATCAAATATTTACCTTATACAGAGAAGCAGATGCTCAGCAGCATGAAGGGGAAATAAGGTTTCAAAATGGCTCCTGCTGTTTTGAGGCACCTATGAAGACTAGGAAGAGGAAGTGAGGTGAGGGGGAGGGGTCATGACTAATACTGGGCTGGGCTAGCACCCTGGTCAAGATGAAGTCATAGAAACAATCAGAAAAAGATAGTGAAAAACTGGCTTGAGAGACAAGGATATAAAGTTATAGTCACCAGAGATAAAATCATGGAACTCATAAACAAAGACATTGGAAACCTCCAAACTCTGGACCCCACCAAGTTCAGGTTTGTGAAAGGCTGATCATGCCTTCTGAACCTGATCGACTTCTTTGAGGCAGTCACCAAAGCCGTAGATGAGGGTAAGGTGGTTCACACAGCCTATCTTGACCTCGCCAAGGCTTTCGACACTATCCCCCACTCTGGAATTATAGCTAAACTCACTAAACTAGGTATAAATCCCTACGTCACAAGATGGGTTGCCACCCTGCTCACTGACAGAAACCAAACTATAAAACTTGCAGAATCCAAATCTGACTTCAAAACAGTGACAAGTAGAGTACCAGAGGGTTCAGTCCTGGGACCTCTCCTGTTTGGTATCTACTTCTCTGAAGTACAGGCTAACACTGAAGTCCTCTGGCTAATGAAGTTCGCAGATGAATGCAAACTAGGAGCCATAGCTGAGTCCCCAAATGATGTGGACATCCTACAAAAGGGCCTCACTGAGACAGCTGCCTGCTGTTAGAGGCATGGCCTCAAGCTCAATGCCAAAAAGTGCATTGTCATCCCCTTTGGTAAAAACTCTGTACCCATGAACAACCACATAAACGGCAGTCTACTTAATGCCGAATGTGTGATGAGACCTTGGGACCCAGGTAGACAGTAGTCTCTCCTTTGATAATCACATCGCCACAGCAGTCAGGAAATCCTTCTATGTGGTACACCTCATCACAAAAGGGCTCTCATCTAGGAAAAAATAAGTCATTGTTCCCCTCTACTCGGCACTCATTAGACCCATTATAGAGTACAACGCCCCTTTTGGAATGTACCACACAAGACATCTGCAGCAGCTGGAAAGGCCACAGAAGTACCTCACAAAGAGGATTACTGGCCACAAACAGATGCCCTACACTGACTGTCTCAAAAAACTCCAGCTTTACTCTGTAGCATATCGCCTACTCCAAGGAGATATTTGCCTAACATATAAAGCTATGTTAAACCCAGAGCTGTTGGACATGCTACACCTAAAGAAATCCCAATCCCTCTGAGCTACATGCTCTAGGGACCTTAACCTTGTCACCAGAAAAAACAGGACATGCTGGAGGGATAGATTCCTGTCCCAGAGACTTCCTATACTCTGGAACAAGCTACCCATTTATGTCAAGCACGGTTCCCCATTAGCACTCTTCAAGAAAAATCTTGATGAGTGAATGGAAAATAGGAAATACACCCAGGGGATCACTTCTGTGGCTCTGCTTGACAGGGGCACAGAAAATTAACTTTCTTGGGTGGTGTAAGCCAGGGAACTTTGTTGGCTAGGCTTACTTTGGCCCTTGGGCCGATAGCCTAGTACCTACCTATGAACCTATGAAAAAAACGGTAACATGGAATGTAGTCACGTTAAGTTACAGGGTTAATGTTGTTCTTGTAACAGTGTTGTCAGCTGTAAAAGTTCTGATTAAAACATAGTCAGACTCAAACGTAGAAATTGTGGTATAAACTCACAGAAGTATATTCTCTGAGCTGAGCAACCAAGTTCAGAGAGTTATGACAAGTAATTGGGAAGAGAGCCTGCCTTAAAATGAATACTGCATTAGGAAGAAAAATGTGTTTGTTTTCAAACTCACTAGATGAATTCCAATTTTTCATGCACAACTTTTTTTTAATAGTTATTCAAGTTGTACTTCTTTATTTACCAGCAAAAGGCCTGGTGCATAAGACAGAAAAAAGCAACAATACATAAAAAAGCTCAAACACAAAAGTCAGGATCACAAATAAATCAGAATGAGCGAGTGTAATACTAAAGAAATATTATCAAAGAACATTGTGTGTAAGTATCCTTTTGTGCATTACTGCAACAAATTATGCATGGTTTGTTTAATTAGAAGCTTACAACAACCCATTAAATTATGCCTTGTTAGTTATTGGTAGTGCAAAACTGTTGACATTGGATACATTCTGCATATGAATGAGGCATGTCCACTTAACTGTCCTTTGAGGCTAATGACCACAGAGTGATAAATGAAACAAAAATGTAAAGCCTCATAGGATTACATAAAAGAACACACTCTCCACATATTGCCAACGTTCAGAACAAGTATAGTACAAATGTATGTTAGGACTTCACTACAGACACAAGATTCTGATAGAGAAATGCAAGTCATATAGAAATCTTGCCAAGTAACACCAGAAATGGGTATAGATTATTATTTCTATATGTAGTGACAAAAGATACCTTCAGACAAGAGAGAAGAGGGTGTTTTGTTTTATAACTAAGTTTAATGTCTATGTCTTACTGAAAAAAATAAAAATAAACACGTTTTGTCTGACTAGAGGTGTCTTGCTTGCTGTGGACAATTTTAATCATCTTTGGGCATAATTAGTTCTACACTTTAGTTGCCATGCAGGTTGTGCCTTATCATGCATCAATGGTGGAAAACAGTAATTAAAACTGTTGAGTACTTAACAAGAACAGTGATTTGGTACATGTAAGCATGTGGATAACACCAGTAATAGAGGACAGTCTCCATTACCAAGGGTTACTGATCCGTGTCCAGCAGCAGAGAGTAGAGTTTGATGCCTTACAGACATTGACATGTAAGACTAGGACATAAGAGTACAAGATGGAGACAAGAGCAACCTAGAGCATGTAGAAGAAGGCCAAAAGAACATACAGCTAATGGCCAAAACTGTCCACTCAGTAGGGGAAAAAGGCAAAATTAATTTTTCTGTTATACACAGTCTACAAAAGGAATGCTTCTGTTCTCCAGCCCCATCATTATTACTTATGGATAGACAGACAATAGTCATCAATTTGTATTCAGCGACATGTTAGCCATGTACTTATAGATAGACAGACAATTGTCATCTTACCAAAGGCATAGGGCGCGGTGTGCGATAAAACAATATCTGACCTACCCTGTACACATTTATTTAATGCCACTATTTTATGTTATTGATTTATATACACTTTGCTGACATCATCAAAACACCATGACTCTGCTCTCATCATCACTCATCATACACGCTAAAAACTCAGCAAAACTTCACACAGTGTAGGCACAAAACACAGAGCTACATGCACCCTCAAAACATCCTCGCCAAATTAAAACATCTCACAACTCAGATCTACACTTATCTAAAATGAAAAAAAGTAAAATAAAAATTAAATAAATTAATAGATAACTGGTATCTCAAGTTGTGAACTACAAATTCACACACACACACACTACACACACCACAAGACATACAACCCATAATACATACATGTGCAAAAATATTACTATTCACATGCACAATACCATACAACTACAAGCATATTAAAATAGATAAATACACATACCACCCCATAACTAAACTCCATTAAGTGTAACAGTGAAAAATGAAAGTACATGCACTACACATACATAAAAATAACCTGGGGATTAATAAAAAAACACCAAAGCTCACATTAAGGATTGTGATAAGACCCTGTTTACACAGTACAGTAGTTTTGTATGCAGATACATGTTAGTCACCATGAGGAAAGACCTCATTATTGTCTAATTTGCATTGCTCTGAATCACCATTAGCTACTGCAAGTGCTGATCAACACTTTCTTGCGGTAGTTAAAAGTGGAAGAGGCTGCATCCATTGTGTTAACACAGGCTCTCCCTCATTTATTCTACCACACACAATACAACATAAGAGGACATAAAAGCAGAAACCAAAGTAGCTTGAATTGCAGAAAAAATGAAAGAGAACAGATTAGTGTGGTTTGGACACATGCAGAAAAGTAAAAACAATCTGGTGAAGAAGATTTGGGACAGACAGGAAGAAGAAAGGAAACAAGAATTTCACCGGAACCAGAGCAGTATGATCAAAGAACTTTAATAAATGCTAGTATCCAGCTATCACAAACAGCTTCTTCAGGCATTAAACACTCAATTAAAAACCCTCTTTATATAAGAAAAGTTAAAATCACCTGATCAAAAATCAATTAAAAATTAAATTGCCAGCACTCAATTCACTTTATGGTGCATCTCATGTAAAATACATTTTATACTAATGGTACTATTTAAGCCTGGAGAAATATATGCTTTAAAATTAATAATCCATTTTAGTTTGTCCTTTTCAGTTAAATTAACCATGTCACCCCTTCTAATCTGTTCATTTTAACCTGTAGTATCATAAACTTAAAACAATGTGTTGAATTCGTTTCATTAATATGTTTATAAAATGCATTGGTTATTATTTTCCTGTTGATGTCTGACAAATGATACCCTGTTCTTTCCTTAAACTTGCAGTTAGCTTTGCCTATGTAGAATGCATCACATATGTCACATTTAGTCATTTATACTAAGTTTTTAGTATCACAATTTCCAAAGCACACAGTATAAACATTTTGCCATAAACCGGATATATAATATATTTCCCAGTATTATATATCCACAATAAACACAGTTATTACATTTATAAGTGCCTTGCCTCACATTTTTTAGTGTAACGTTAATACTGGGTTGCTCTTTATAGCATAATTTTCTTTTTAAGATTGCCATATTGCAGTTCACTCCCTAGTATATTTGTCAATTCAGGTATTTGACTTATGAGGGGCTAGTAGTTTTCAATGATCACTTTAACTGATGTTGTGTTCTTATTATAAGTGAGCACACACCTGTCTTTTACTACCCTGAATTACTGTTGTTGCTATTATTTGTTTCACAGAATAAATCGGAGCAGCTTCATTTGTACTCGTATTCATAATATCTTGCCATATTTTATTAATGCTGACCTCGTTATAACCTCTTTGCACAAATTCTTGCATAAGGATATCAGTCTGATTCTTCATATTATTATTCAGAGTATTACGTTTAGCCACCCATAACATTTGGTTTTTCACCATATTATTAAAGATGAATGAAGGATGCATACTCGTCCTATGTAAATATGTATTACACTTAACCTGATTCTTATACAAAGTAGTTTTCACTAAGCCTAAATCATTCCTTAAGAAAGTAATGTCAAGAAAATCAATGCACACATTGTAACAGCTTTCTTAAATTTCAAAAATTCAGTTGTAGGATGTATTATCAAAGAATTCATCAAAAAGTGGTAGTGTACCTCCCACAATCAGAAAGAGATCATCAACAAACCTTTTATAAGTATAGTATTTGCAAAGTACAACTAGTTTTCTACTATTTAGCTGCGGTGGTGCAGTGGTTAGCGTTGTTGCCTCCCAGCAAGAGGTTCTCTGGTTTAATCCGTGGCTGGGGTGCCTTCTGTGCGGAGTCTGCATGTCCTCCCTGTGACTGCATGGGTTTCCTCCGGGTGCTCCAGTTTCCTCCGACATCCCAAAGACATGCTGTAGGTGGATTGCACACTCTAAATTAGCCCTAGGTGTGAATGCGTGCATGTGTGTGCCTTCTGTGGAAGGTTGGGCACCAGGCTGGCAACTCGACACTGTAAAACTCCACTGCCAATCATGAGCAGACAGGTGGTCTGCTGTGGCAACCCCTAACCGGGAAAAAGCCAAAAGAAGAAGAAGTATGTCCTAGTCAGATGTGACTATTAATTTTTTAGATGTTAATATTAAACATAACTATCCATCTTTTGAAACATCCATTTATAAGAAGAATGTGCAGGCAACAAGGTATGTGCATGCACAAAGCATGCATCCTGGGTATATCCATAAAAATGTTGTTAAAAGACAATTTCTGAGGGTCAGTGGATTAAATACCACTGATAATGGTTTTGAGAAAGAGCTAGAAGCTATGGCCTCAGATTTTAGGGTAAGAGTCTATAATACAAAACTGATAAAGAATAATAAATATGTAGTTAGGAAAGAACGAATTTCATCTCAAACTAAAAATTCTGAAACTACTATGACTAAAAGAGATAGAGGGGCCTATTCGATATATAATTAAATATAATAGGCATACATCCCAGATAAGATCTGTAATACAGAAGTATTGGACAATACTTAAATCAGACACTGAGTTAAGTAAAATTATAGGAGAAAGACCTCAGTTCACCTATAAAAGAGAAAGGAACCTAAAGAAGTTTCTATGTTACAAAGACTTGAGTGAAGGTAAACCTAAAATAGCAGGAATGGACTGTTTAAGATCTACAGTCCCATGTTATAATTGTAATTTCTGTAGATATATAAATACATCTAATGAATTTATACAGCCACATACTTATAAAAAAATTTTTCTTTACAGAGTATGCAACATGTAATATCCAGGATATGGTCTACTTAGCGAACTCTATAGCCTGCGAGGCATTCTATATTGGAAAGACCAACCAAAAGCTAAAAGAAAGAATTTCCTCACATCTCTCTGATATTAGAAGTGTGCCAACTAATGACTTGGCAAAGCATATAATGTGTGCAGCATAGCTTTAAATTTCGTGTTTTATCACGAGTCACACTAGGGAATAGAGGTGGTGACCTTGCTAATAAAACAGAGATGGAGGAATATAAATGGATACATTATTTTTGGGCTGACCACCCACCAGGACTAAATGTCACTAATAGTTTAAAACCACTATTAAAAGAGAAACACTCTTATTGATTTAACTTCAAATTGATGCTTTGTTATATGAATTAGTCAAGTTTGATTTTAAGATTGTAGGCTTTTATACCATGTGATGAACTGTGTTGTGTTTATTGGCCGGCATATGATTCATATTGATGCATTACAGCTTGTCTGTTTTAACACTATACTGAAAAAGAGTTTGTTAAATTGAAAGCTTTGTTTGTTGTTTTATAATAAACTAACGGTTTTGGACCATTGTTTCTCTTGACTTCTCTGGTCCAGTTTTGGCTGTTTAGATGAATTTTTACTTGTGTTTGAAAATAGAAAACCCTACATACATTAAAGTCTCTGCTGGTGCACCAGTAGAAACTATTCTGGGAACATGGATTTCCAACCTTAAATACTAATTATTATTTTGGTAATGATTAACAGGCTTATGGCATAGTGGTTAAAATAATGAGCTTATGAATGAACTGCAACATGTCAATCCAAGTCTGACTCTTGCAAAACATTGGGCATGCTGTGCAAACCTTTATAAGTTATTTAACCAAACCAATGACTCAAAATAACCTGCGAAAATGGGTAGCTCTGTCTTGGATTCATATTTGATTAATGGATATTTAATGAAGCAATTAAGATTGCAAAAAATGTTTGACTCCATTGGTCTAGCAAGCAATAGTGCCTAACAGAGTTGGCATTTGAGGGAAAAATGGACCGCTAAGGGGTGTAGTGGGCCTCTCCACCTATAAAGATCGATCATTTTTCTGTAAGTCAATCCTGGAGGCCATTAATGTGCTTATAAAATGAGTTATCTGTTAACTCATTACAGTTTAGGTGGCATCTCCAAGTGGTTTTGTAGTTACAGCCAACTGATGCCTCTAGGCATACATATTACTTGTGCATATTAGTCTTAACAATTCAAAAAACATGCTGCATACAATGTATTAGAAGATTTCATGTTAAATCTTATATGATTGTAAACATAACTGCATTGATATTTGACCTCTTGTGTAGTGCAGGGAAAAAGATATTGAATATTATTTGCGTTCTAGAAATGCTCATATTTCTGTAAATATCTTAACAATCAAATAACACAGACAGAATTGCTTAGCCTCAAACGTAAGCTCATAGCTTTATGAAAAAATTGATGCAGGCAATAAGTGTTGCTTGCATAATTCTGAGATGTCATAAGCTGTTTATACAACATTGCAAAAATTAATATCTACTGTTTAAGACCTAGAAATGAATGAATACAACCAATGTAAAGATTATTTTGTGCTGAATAGTTTGCCATTTACAGTTTTCTAGTAACATATATAGTTCTAGAGATACGAACATTTATTTGAACTTTGAGGCAGTAACTTCATTCTTTAAAGGCGTAGGCCACACCCATTGGAAATTATAGTACAAATTTAAAAGATATTCATTGGAGGGAATGATTTAAATTTGTTTGTATTTGTTTTATTACTATTATATACATATTTTATATTTTGTTTTGTAAAATAGCTTCTCCACTGCCTAATGCTTCAAAGTTGGTGTAGGATATGCAATTGTTGTCAGAGAAAGCATTTTATACACAAAATATAAGTTATCTGTGTGTGCGTGTGCACACATGTGCGTGTGTGTGTGTGTGTGTGTGTGTGTGTGTGTGTGAACGCATGCAAATGTCTATTAACTTATATATGTCTGTATATATTTATTTATTTATTTGTTTATATTTTTATTCCTCTACCTAACTGTTGCTAACCATGTTTTTCTGAGTCTTAGTAATTGAGAAGTGACGGAACGGTAGATCTTTTTAAGTACTGTTATTGCAGTTACTTGCTTTAGTTCTTTTTTTTTTTTCTCCCACTCACTAAATGTGGCATTTTAGCCATGTTTAGTGAGGTTAATTAACATTGTGACCATTTTTTCCTGTTTTTGGTTTACAGTGGTTTTATTACTCTGTTGAGAAGACATAGACTTCTTTGAAATCTGCAGTCCTCATATAGTAATATCATGTTGGAGAATGTTTGCTCTGCCCATTTTCTAACAGGCAAAACTACTTCTTTATGGGCCAAGTCTGGTGGTGTAAAGTCCTAACTATGGCCCAGGCAAGCTGAGTTTGACGAGCAGCTTGTACACCTGATGAAGCTAATAGGAGTAAATGGTCACTGTTGGTTCACCAATTATGTGGCGGGGTAGGCAGCTGTAACTCTCAATGTGGGTGGCACCTAGCAGGAGCACTAGTTACACCTGTGATGATTTGAGATATTGCCAGCTATGCCAGGAGAAGTAGGGCAGGAGAGATACAACATATGCTGGCCATAGCTAGCTGGAGTTTTGTAAAGAATTGTATGCCATTTGTATATCAAGCAGATTTGCATAGGTGCTTGTGTTGAAAAATGTATTTGTAAAGTTGCTTGTATTAAAAAAATGTACCAACAGTGGGTTCTATTGGACAGAAAAAGAAGTATACCTGTATGTCAGACTGTATGGTAACTATTGAAATGAATATATTGTAACAGAGGATACTGGAAGAGAAGAGGTCAATCTCAGTCCAGCTAACTTTGAAAAATAGTCTGAAATTAAACTACTTAATTTATGCCATAAAGATTGGATCTCACAGGTCTAAATGCAGCCAGAAGCAAAAAGTCTGTACTAGTAATCCTTCTGTATTGTCCTTGTTGGTGAACTAATTGCTACTCTCAAATGCTGGAATTTTGAAATTGTTTTAAGACTTTCAGAAGCTGTAAAAGATCTTAGCAAAGCTCTATGTGTGTGTATTATTGACACATATGTTCTAGATTCTGGTTCAGTTGCTATTAAAGGGGGTATTATGGGAACCAGAAGTCAGATGTGTGCGATGTCATTCTGTAATCAAGGACTAAAATGATGTGTTAATACCAGATGAAACCTCAGAGCAGTCTCTTTTTGAAACCAGACAAAGAATGATCCCTCACCCACGTCATCTTGCCTTGCTCTAGTAAATGAACTAGGGAATAGTAATTCTTTAGATCAATCAGAAAAATATAGTGAATTCTTTAGATCAATCAGAAAAATATAGTGAGATTGGTTAAGTACTGTTTTTCTGTATCTGTGTGAATCTATCCATCTGTGTTATGTGATTGAAACTCTGGTGTTTATTGTAAACAGACATTTAGTATTTTCATATTATTTTATTATTTACTATTAAATATATATAAACTTTTCATTCTGGCTGGTCTTTTAGAGAACATTTTAACCTTTGAGAGTACTTATATTTATTTGGTGACACTATGGCTGTGCCTGAAAGCCTTGCTGCTTGGTCAACATTACCATTTGTATTAGTATTAATTTTACTCAGTATAATTGGGTACCCTTGTAAGAGTCTTAGAGTAGCTGGCTTTGGAGTGTCCTGGTGGCAGTATCTACCTTACAGTCTGGGCAGAGGGGCATAGCTAGTAAATCTGTGCCAGCCCTTCTCAGGTATGTGTGTGTGTGTGTGTGTGTGTGTGTGTGTGTGTGTGTGTATGTGTGTGTATGTGTGTCTGTGTGAGAATCAAACCTCAAAGTGTGTGTGTGTCAGCTACTTGGAGCAGGGACACAGAGCACCAGTTTCACAGAGAGAGTTGTGGGGGACTTGACTTGGGACACTCAGCTGAGGACTCAGCTGTATAGCTGTGTCAGTGGGGAGTCTTACTGGGGGCCTGGACAGAGAGAGAGGGGGAAACCCAGAACCTGGACCAAATGTGTTCCCTGTGTGCTGTTAAGGGAAATTGTGTTTAGTGCATAAAACTGCATGTGGAAATACTATGTGTATCTATCTTTGCTCCAACTGAATGTCCATCACCATTGTCAGTGGTGAGGATTCAGGCTCCTTGATTACTGGCCCAGAGGGGGGAAATGGACATCACAACACCCATGAAGCAAAAGCCCGTGAGCATGTGCTGTTATTGTTCACCTGCACATAAACTGGGGGAGTCAGCGTGTAAAGGCATACTTCTTGTGGCTGGCAGCAGGCAAAGCTCAGGGAGTTACTGTGAGGGAGGTAGTGGTGTTTCACTGGAAATCCGTAGGCCACAAGCTGGCCTTCTCCTTAACACCACCTGACTCTTGCCATTGAGGATTAGATGGGTTGACAGAGGTGTCAGAGAAGAATGACTGGGCCATAAGTCCCCCTTCTCTCTTTCCCCTATCCTGGGGAAGCCTGGCTTCTACCCTGACACAATGAACATGCTGACTGGCTGCAGGTAGAGCAGTCATCATTTCAGGTCCTGAAGAGAAAGAAAAAAACAAAATAATTACCTTTTTATCAATTAAGGCCACATAGCAAGCAATGAATATAAGGCAATGAGCCAGCACTGGATGGGAAAACAATCCTTCACAGGGCATACACACACACACACACACAAACACACACACACACACACACACACACACACACACACACACACACACACACACACACACACACACACACACACACACACACACACGCACCTACCTCATAAATGTAAGGACAACTTCAAGAACCAGTTGTTCCCCTAATGGCATGGTGTTGTCAGGAAGTGATAGCACTCAGTAAAAACACCCTAAAGGCACTAGGAAGAGGTGTAGACTCTGCACATAAAGTAACCTGGGTAAGAAGCAAACCAGAGAACCATGTGTTGTGATGCAGCAATGCTTACCACTTGGCTTATTTGGACTATGCACTTGTTCTCTAATTTAGTATTCACAGATAGGTAAGTAAACATGGGTGTGGAGGCAGTTTATCTTTTAGTACTATACTACTCAATGAACTGGCTTCTCAGTAAGCTCTGATCCAGATAATGTTTGTTCTTGGAACAAGTAAAAGTAATCAGATACATTCCTTGTGCTGCAGTCAAATTCCTTTCCATTACAAGATCAGTAACATTCATTTAGTTACATTAAATGTCCTGCCTTAATATAACTATCAGGTTGTTGGTGCATTATGAAATAACTATCTAGTAAAGCACAATAACACTTTTATACTTTGATGCATGGATGCAAAAATAATACTGGCCACTGAGACTTACGGATTTGATCACAAATTAAAGCATTATCTATAATTTGTGGTGCTAATATTTACATTGTTTAATCATATGGAACTAAGTTGTAAAAACGAGTTTAAGTTAAGCATTAAATAGATTTGATATTCTAAATTACTAGTGCTTACATGTTTTGGATTCCTAGTGCATGCCAGTTGTCAGTCATTACTTGGTTGTGAAATTACCTGCCAAACTAATGCTTATTAACAGTTTTTTGACAGAATGTATTAAATCCATTAGGCTACTATAACTCAAAATGCTATAGTAGCACAAATCCTTTTTTACTGACCTTTTAAGTTACATTTCATTTTAGAACACACATAAAATATTTTTGGACTTACTTGGACTTCTAAAACAGACATGTCAAGTTTCATCGTCACATTTTGTTGCCACAATAGGCTGAATGGGACTGTTGTCACATCTTAAAATAGCATTTAGAAATATAATTTATTATTTACACATTTCCAAGCATTCTTTTGTTTATTTTTTCTTATAAATGACCATCTTGAAATTGCGTTGGTGCCGAGTTTGCTAGGTCTAATTCTCCAACATTACTGATGTTTTAATATCAGTAGACTCCTTTAATATTATGTTCATTACCACTGATATTAATAACACTTTAAGTAATTTCTAGTTCTTAACTGATTTATTGGCTTCTGGGTTTTACGTGTTTTTTTTTTTTTACACTGATACACAGAGACCTATCTCATCAGATCTGCATCAATGAAAGCAGAAATATATTAGAAGTTGTGTTCTGCATTATGGATATATTTAAACCACTTTTCAGACATGATACAGATTTCAAAATCATCCAAGCAGAGAAAAGCTTCTGAATTACGCATCACATTTTTGCAGCTTCTGGCATTCTGCAAAGCCATCTTCATATCTGATTTTTTTATCTTGTATATTTTTCTTTTCTGTTTGCCTTGGAATTTGAAGTGGTCTAAAAATGGACACAGTTGGGAGATGGAGATTTTCTTCTTCAGTACTTATACTCAACAGGAACAGAGGTAAACTTCATCAGAAGCAAAACACTCCAGCTGGTTGCACATCTCAGTACATGTCAGTAGGAACTGTTCTCCTGTTTATGAAGCAGTGCCCATAGCAACTGACTAAATGCTAAAATGTTGTTATGATACTTAGGTATAGTAAAGAAGATAATTAGTTTCTCTAAGTAGTTGTTTTTTTCCAATTTGCAAGGACGTGTGGTATATTGCAAATCTTGGTATTTTATTGTCATAGACCTTTTCTACTGCCATTGTATGGTGACTCTGAATATTTGATTTAATGCGGTCAGTGTGAAATATCTGCATAATACATTACTTGTGACATTTTGATTTTTTTTTGACTATATGGCTTCTTGAAGTGCAAACAAGGCTTCTGTTGGTTATCACTCAGACCACACACAGACACACACACACAAACACACACACACACACACACACACACACACACACACACACACACACACACACAAACGCACGCACGCACACACACACACACACACACACACACACACACACACACACACACACACACACACACACACACACACACACACACACACACACACACACACACACACACATACACTTACAGGCATTTTATTTGGAGTAAACCAGTTTACCCACCACATGCCTCTTGGCTGTGTGAGGAAATAGAAACACCCAAAGGGACCCTACACAGATGTATAGTGGACATGCAGACTCCATCCAGAAGGCAGCCCTGATGGAGAACCATTGGCTGTGAGGTAGCGGCCCTACTCACAATGCTGCTGTTCTGCCTTTAGTCAATTCAAGTAAATTATATATATATATATATATATATATATATATATATATATATATATATTCATGTGCATTTCTTAGCAGGTAAAGCATGTTTTCACCAGTAGTCAACTGTATTTTTTTATCCTTTCTAATTCTCCTTGCACATCCATCCTGTTTACTTATTTTTACTTTATTCTACATAGGGTTTCTTCTCTGTACCCTGCCCCTATTCTCCCCTCTACTCTTCTGTTTGAAAAGGTGCAGTTATTCTTGTCATGCAGTTTTATTTTGTAATACCTAAACATTTCCTCCCAGTTTCTGCCCATCTCTTCTAACCCTCTATCAGTTTTATTCCTCTTTTTTTCTCTCAAAATTGTTTTTATTTTTCAAATACAGTTGAATAAATTCCATATTATTTGTATATAACATCTTAAATAACTATGCACACTATTTACATCAGCCTGACACTATAACAGACCTCAATATATCCAATTACTTTATAGGTATAACAATTCAGTTATCAAAGTGTATCTGTTCAGTTATTGTAAAGTGTCAATCAATGATAACACTTTTTTCCATGGATTCTTAATAAATGGCTTAGGATGAATCCTTAATTCTTTAATTTTAATTTCCAACAATGTTGTGGTCTTCATTAGGCTGTATAAGTCTACCAAAGTCAGTATTGTGTTTGTATTCCATCTTCTTGTTCTCATTCAAATGAGGACCATCATACACATTTAATAATACTACAGTGTTAGATAAGTTAAACAATCCATTAAATAAAGCTTGTAAAAAGTTTTTAATACCATTCCAAAATGGCTTAATTTTAACACAGTTGAAAAAAATGTGATTCCAATCTGCTTTGTGTATTTGCTCACATCTCCAACATATTCCCTTTGTGGAAGAATTAATTTTAGCAATTCTATCTGGAGTTAAGAATGCTCTGTGCAAACATTTCCAATTAAAAACTTCCCAGCATTGTGTAAATTATGTATGTTTTATTGATAATAAAATATTTGACTTAATTTCTTCAGTTAGCTGTAATGAGTGTCATTTTGTTATATAACTCCAATATGAGGATTTGGGTGTTATTTTATAATTTATCAATATCTTGTAAAATTCCGAAATACTATTTACCATGTCATAATCATTATATATGATTTCATATAGGTATTTCGTAAGTTTAGGTATTTCTTTAAATGAAGACTTACTAATTATTCTGCATAAATCTTGTGAATATGTCAGAATGCGTTGCATAGTTAGCCAATCTTGTTGTAGAATTTTGTAAGTTGTTTCTATTGTTTGCATATCCAGAACTTTTAGTTCTTTGATACATTGAAACTAACAAACAAAACCTTTCTGTTCCCAGGAATTAATTATTTCTCTGTATATTTTATGTGAATAGCACTTTGTAACTATGAATGGTGTTAAACGATCAAACCAGATTTTTAAATCTATATTTGCATTAATCATTTTCGTAAATGAGTCAATGTAATGATTAATCATATGTGTTTTAGTGGGCTTAGTTATGTTAGATTGCATGCTAATACATAATATATGCTATGGCAAATTGTTTTTATCTAGTTGAAATTTGTTTTGTAAATCAAATTCATTTATTGATATTACAGTTAGCAATTCTTTCCAATTTGCAGAATAATTTGGACTTATCCAATTTGAGATTGTTTTAGATATTCATGCTTTCTATATCAGGAAAGTTTAATCCTCCCTGCTTCCATGGTCTGATATGATGTATTAAAGCTATTCTGTTTTTTTTAGGAAACCATAAAAAATGTATTAGGCATGAGTTTATTTCTTTGAGTATATTCCTTTCTGGTAACAGTTGTATTGCCAAAGCTATATATAGAATCTTGGGTAGTAAAACCATTTTTATTAACTCTAGTCTATCTTCAAATGTTAATATTATTTTGTTCCACCCCCATAGTGCCTTTTTTAGGCAAGGCGCAAAAGACAAACTCACCGCGTAAATAGCACCAGTAACAAAAAACTGAGGGTAATGCTACTCAATGCCAGAAGTCTAAACCTCGAAATGTATGCACTCAAGGCACTCCTCAGTATGGAGAAAACTGATATATGTGCAGTAACAGAAACCTGGTTTAAGGCTCCAGGGAGCACCCCAGCACTACCAGGCTATAACCAATACCATAAATTTTGGCCACAAAACCCGGTCTGAAATACAAAAGGTGGGGGAGTATCCATATTCATCAAGGATACCCACACCACCAGGTTAGTGGCACAGCATGATGCTTCAGAGATCGTCCACATGCAACTAACAATGGGCAAAACTGCTATTCAAATTACAGCTTGCTACAGATCACTCACCATGTCCCAGGACCCCCACTCCACATTCCTGGAAACACTGGGAAACATAAAGGTCCTACGAAACACCCTGATATTGGGTGATTTCAATTACCCAAACATTAACTGGGAGAACTACTCAAGTACAAACTCCCTTGCCCAATATTTCCTTGACTTTATAAACTCAAATGCAATGGATCAACTGGTCAACACCCCCACCAGAGGTGACAACATATTGGACCTGGTCATCACCAACATGGGCGACCGGTGTTCCACACTGGAGGTCAACCCCTCGCTGGTTAGATCTGACCATAAACTAATCACTCTGGATATCCACATTCTGCCACCACCCACGGTCAAAGAAACCACCGTGAAAAACTTTTCAAAAGCAAACTTCACATTACTTAAGACTGAGGTGGGAGGTTTCAAAGCCCCCATGCTAAAAGATAATGCTGTCCAAGCTGCAAAATCCTTTACTAATGCACTCTATCGGCACCTACAAGAATGCATGGATCGTGCTATCCCAAACCAAACCAAGACTCACTACTCCAAGAAAAGGAAACCAGTCTGGTGGACCCCTGCCATAAAAAAGCTATACAATAGAAGGGGGAAACTAGTACAGAAAAGAGTAAAATCCCAAGAAGGGAAGACATCCCTGATCAGTATCAGCAAGAAACTGCGTTCCCTCATAAAATCATCCAAGGCTAGCTTCAAAAGAAAAATTGCCATGGACTCCAAAGATAACCACAAGGCATTCTTTAGCTATGTCAAGAATCTAAGTAGCAATTCTCAGATCTGCTCAGAGTTAGTGCAGAATGGCACAAAATATACTGAACTGACCAATATAGCCAACATCCTGGCAGACAGGTTCAGTGCAAACTTCACCCCCCTCTCGCCCTCAAAAGGGCCCATAACTATACCAGAAGAATGTAGTGCCCCTGAAATCACAGACACTCAGGTTAAAACAGCCTTCTCCAAAGCCAAAAATACAGCATCAATGGGACTGGATGGTGTCCCAGGCTGCGTCCTACATGAGCTCAAAGATGAACTAGCTCCTCACCTAAACACACTGTTTAAACTCAGCCTCTCCACAGGCTATGTGCCCACAGAGTGGTGAACAGCAATGATTATTCCGCTCCACAAAAGTGGAGCCACAATGGACCCCGGGAACTATCACTTTATAAGCCTGACTAGCTTGGTCTGCAAAGCTATGAAGCACCTCATCATGGATCTCATTAACAGAGACATAGGAAACCTCCAAACACTGGACCCTACCCAATTCGGCTTTGTTAAGGGCAGATCATGCCTCCTAAACCTGGTGGACTTCTTTGAGACAGTTACCAAGCTATAGACAAGGGAAAGGTGGTCCACACAGCCTACCTAGACCCTGCAAAGGCATTCGACACCATTCCCCACTCAGGTATTATAGACAAGTTCACCAGCCTGAACATAAACCCCTATGTCATGAGATGGGTTGCCAACTGGCTCATGGACAGAACCCACATGGTAAGAGTTGCAGGAGCTAGGTCTGACTCTAAACTGGTTACAAGTGGCATTCCCCAGGGCTCAGTCCTAGGACCCCTCCTGTTCGGCATATACTTCTCAGAGGTACAGGCAAGCACAGGAGGACTATGGCTGACCAAGTTCACAGAAGGCTGCAAACTAGGGGCTATAACTGACTCTCCGGCTGACACAAACATCCTCCAAAAGGGTCTCACTGAGACAGATACCTGGTGTCAAAACCATGACCTCAAGCTAAATGCCAAAAAGTGCATAGCCATCCCCTTTGTTAAAAACAAAGTACCCACAAACTACCACATAGGTGGTAGCCCCCCTAAATACGGAAGATGTAATAAGGGATCTGGGGACCCAAGTAGATAGTAACCTCTCCTTTGATAATCACATTGCCAAAGTGGTTAGAAAATCCTTCTATGTGGCCCACTTAATCACAAAAGGGTTTGCATCCAGATCATTGGGCCCCTCTATGCATCACTCATCAGACCCATCATGGAGTACAATGCCCCATTTGGGATGTACCTTACAAGACACCTGCAACAACTGGAAAGACTACAGAAGTACCTCACCAAGAGAATCACTGGCCTCAAGCAGATGCCCTATGCAGCTTGGTGAAGAAACTCCAGCTGTACTTTGTTGCATACCGCCTACTCAGAGGTGATCTCTGTGACGTACAAGGCCATGTCCAACCCAGAATTGATGGACATGCTCCACCTAAAGAAAACCATATCCCCTCGAGCCACACGCTCTAGGGAGCTAAACTTCACCACAACAATAAATAGGATGTGCTGGAGGGATAGATTCCTGTCCCAGAGACTTCCCATGCTCTGGAACAAGATTCTAATCTACATTAGGCAGCGCTCCTCGCTAACCCTCTTCAAGAGAAACCTTGATGAGTGGATGGAAAACAGAAAGCTTACCCCAGGAATCACTTCAATGGTTCTGCTGAACACAGGCACAGGGAACTAATCTAAGGGGGCGTCGAAAGACAACACATTCTGGCTAGGCTTATAACTGCCTTCGGGCAGATAGCCTAGTACCTACCTATGAACCTATGAACTTTTTCACAGACATTTTAATTGTATCAATGATATTATTGTAGTTTTTGAGACTAATTCATTATTATCCTTGCATAATTCAATTTCTAGATATTTTAAGGTAGATTCTTGTTTCCATATAATGTGATTCCTCTTCATCTGCAATTCTTTTTTTTTATTTAAAAATAAAAAATTTGATTTTGATTTATTTAAATGTAGTCCTGAAGTCCTGTAAAATGTGTCAAATAAAATATCTAATTCTTCTAATGTCTCTTTTGTATTGGATAATGTTAATAATATGTCATCATCAAAGAGCATTACTTTAGAATTGTATTGTTCATAAAAATCTACTCCTTTGATTTTTATATTATTGAGTATCAAATCTGCCAATATTTCAATAGCCAAAGCACATAGAATTGGTGACATGGGATATCCTTGTTTAGTACCCTTTGTTATATGTATAGATTCAGAGGTGAAAGGACCTAGCTTAACATACCCTATATTATTTGTATATATATTGTTTAGTAGATGAACAAAGGAAGGAGAAAATTCAAATAACTCCAGAATTTTGAATAAATAGTTCCAATTTAGGGAATCAAAGGCTTTCTCTATATCTATGCCAATTATGAGTGTTTATTTATTAACATAATCTATAAGAGAAATTATCCTTTTAATATTGTCATGTCTATGTCTATGATATATAAATCCAGTTTTATCATTATTTATTGTTTTGGATAGTGGTATTTTCATTCTGTTAGTCAATATTGTCATAAATATCTTATAGTCATTATTTAATAATGATATAGGTCTATATGAGGTACAGAGGTTTGGGGATTTGTTTTCCTTTAGGATTGGTGTAATTAAGGAATATCTCCAAGAGGGTGGTGTTAAAGCTTGTGACTGAATTATTAATAGAGTTTTATGGAAGAGAGATAGTATTTTTGAAGGAAAAAGTTTATATAATTTCCATAATTATGCAATCTATACCTGGAGCTTTATTATTTTCCCCTCTTTTATTGTATCAGTAATTTCTTTGTAGGATATGGGTGCTTGCAGATCAAGTTTTAATTTTTGTGGTATTGTTTTTATATTAGAACATTTTTCATCTAGATGTAATTGATCGATATGTATATGTTCTTTTTGGAAATGTTCCATATAGTGATTTCTATAGGCATCAAGAATGTTACCTATATCTGAGACATTTTCCCCTTTCTTTTCATGGAAGATACCTTTAATGTTATTAGCTTTGACTATATTTTGATTCTTGTGGATAAATTATGCAGATTTGTGGGAGAAGTGGCCAAGGTATTAATGTTTAGTTTTTCTAAAGCTAAACTCATTTATGTGTTAGAATTTAATTGTATTTATTGTTTAATACTTCTGGTTTCTTTTTCATCTCCAAATGATTTTGATTTTTTCAGCTTGTATTGACAAAAGTTTGTATTGTAGATCTAATAGTTCAGAATCCCATTCTCTGATTTTTTTTATATCAAGTTAGAGTTTTACCATATATGTAAGCTTTTAATGAGTCCCATATCATTATGTTATGTATCTCTGTGGTGTAATTAATATCTAAGAAGAACTGTAATTCAGACAATAACCAGGGTTTGAACTCTTTCATTTTAGTTATATATGCTGGAATTCTGAAGTTAAAATTAATGGTTTGCACCCATTTTGAAATTTTAATATCAATGAATTGTGGTCTGAAAAGGGGCAGGGAGCGATTGAGAAATTAATGATTTTAGAGTATAAATCATGGGCAGCAAATAATTTATTTATTCTAGTTTGGGTACCAAATCTGTGATCTTGACGGGAAAACAACAAAGATTTATCTTCTTTAAATTTGAAAGTATCTACAAGATGAAATAATTCTACCCACTTATTTAAAGCTTTTGATACAGCAGATGTACGCAGAGGTCTTTTAGTTGTAGGTTTGGAAATATCAAATATACAGTTAAAATCTCCTCCTAATATTAAGTTGCCTTTATAATTACTGAAAATGAAATCCAGGTGTTTTTAACAGTTCCTGTTCCAATCCATGTGAATCAGTATAAATTGGCTAGGGTCCATATTCTGTTATTATATTTAACTATTACTAATGCCATAAGGCCTTCTTTATCTTCATACTTATAAATGATTTCTGGGTTAGTCACCTTTGTTTTCCATAAAACTGTTACCCCTTTGTCTTTGTCTTATAAGTGGATTACACCAATATCATATATTCCTTAGGATTCCATTTGCAATTGTCATTTGTTTTGAAATGAGTTTCTTGAAGGAAGACAATTTGTGCTTTGTTCAGTTTTAAATATTTCAGCAGATTTCAGCTCTTGCTAGGATTGTTTAAGCCATTGGTATTTAAAGATAATAAAGTTAAATCCATCTTAGGTTATTTAGACTATGTATTTTTTGTTTTATTGTGACGTTTTCCTCTGATAACTATAAAGTATATGTTTGAGCTTTTAAAGGAAATTATCAGTTTTATACTTTGAGTGTTTAAGTAAAGTAATGTTTTGGTCAGGCATACTAAAAATGTTTTTGTGAAATAAATTTAAATGAATAAAAAAAAAAAAAAAATATATATATATATATATATATAATCTATATATATATATATATATATATATATATATATATATATATATATATATATATATCTCTGTATATATATATATATATGTATATATATATATATATATATATATATATATATAAAAACCTAGCTTACAATTAACCACTCATAACTGCAAACCACCTTTAGACTCCAGTGCAGAAATTCTTATATCCAAACTTCTTCTTAACAATTCCAAATCCCTCTACATTATCTGTATATATCTACCTCCTGGTAATAACACAGCAACTATGGAAAATATACTTTGCTGGCTTTCCCAAAACCTGCCTCAAGAAACCATTATCCTAGGTGACACAAATATTGACTGGACCTGCTTCTGCAGCAGCCTCCCCACAAACCATATTAACCTATATGGGTATTCCCAAACCATTACCTCCCCTACCAGAATAAATAAATCTAACAAGAAATCAAGCTTATTAGACTGGATTCTCATTAACCATCATCCTCATATTTATGACTCGGGAACCCTCCCTGATGATTTAAGTGACCACTCTCTTACCTATATCATCAGACATAAAATCAACTTTCCCTCCCCAACATCCGTTAAAAACATCAGGTCTAAAAAGTACTTTAACCCTGAACTTTTCCAGATGGAGCTAAGAGCATGCAACTGGTCACCCTTACAAAACCTTCCTTTAGATGAAGCCATTAGTTACTTTAACTCCAACTTCCTTGCCATCCTCAACCACCATGCCCCATCCAGACTAATTAGAATTAAAACCAAACATGCTCCATGGCTCTCGAAAGAAACCAAACATAAAATCAATATGAGAAACAAACATTGGGCAAAATGGAGGAAAACTAAAAACACTATAGACCAAAAAAATTTAGACAACTAAGAAATGAAACTAAGAAAGCTATATTATCTGACAAAAAAAACTACTACCTGCAATCCCAACAAGCTAGTCAAAACAAACCGCAGACATTTTGGTCTAGTATCAACCAGCTACTCCATCCAGGGCAATCCACTACTCCAAACCCTCAAAACACTGAAGACAAAACACCAATGAATATAGCTAATGCTTTTAATACCTTTTTTTACTGATGCTATACAAATATATAAAATAATATATATAAAATATATATAAATATATAAAAATATAACTTCACTCTACCTTCCAATGAATCAACCTCACCCCCTACTTTTCACTTTCAACCATTCCCAACATCCTATATTCTAACCCTTCTACATAAACTGAAACCATACTCCTCCTCAGCAGACCAACTACCTGCTGAATTCCTACAACAATCCGCAAAAGCTATTGCCTATCCCATTTCTATCCTGATCAATAGAACTATTACTGAAAGTTATATCCCCAGTTTATGGAAAATTTCCCATATTATCCCCCTCCACAAAGGAGGTAAATCCACTGAACTCTCCAATTACTGCCCCATTGCCCTCCTCTCACCTCTGGCAAAAATCATGGAAAAATGCATTCACAGACAATTACTTGACCATCTAACACAAAATAACTTACTAGCCAACTGTCAGCATGGTTTCAGACCTTCACATAGCACTACTACTGCCCTTCTTTCCTTCACAGATTGTATCAACAAAAACTGCAATCTAAACAAACTCTCTTCAGCCCTATTTATTGACCTGTCTAAAGCTTTTGACATGGTAAATCACCAAATTCTCATCATAATACTGAAATCCCTGGCACTTGATACATCCTCCATAAAATGGTTCCAGTCCTACCTTGATAAAAGACAACAGGCTGTACTTTGGCACAAGTCTCTCTCTACTCACCTGCCCATCAACCTGGGTGTCCCTCAAGGGTCCATCCTTAGACCTCTACTTTTTTCCATATTCATCAATGACCTTCACCTTGCCATCCCCCAAGCTACATGCATACAATATGCAGATGACTCTACACTGATATGCTCAGCCCCCTCCTCTCTGGAACTTCTTTATCTTACCCAACAAGTATTTAACACAGTTGACCAATGGTTCACACATAGATGCCTTCTCCTAAACCCCAAAAAGACTAAACTCCTCCTTTTCTCTCCTACTAAGAAGTCCCCCCTAATGGATTTCTCAGTTAACTCTACCAATAAAACTATTATATCCCCTGAACCAACCACCAAACTATTAGGTGTCACCATTGACAATAATCTGAACTTTGACATCCATATTAACAACACTGTAAAAACTGTCAACAAAAAGCTAGGCTCTCTCTATAGGATAAAATCCTTTCTCCTACCTTCAGCTCAAACCACAATAGCACACACTCATCTAATCTCTTCTTTATGCCTCACCTATTTTTACTAACCTATCTAAAAATAATCTTAGCAAATTGGAAATGTCCTACAATAACATTGCAAGATTTGCAACAGGCAACCCATTTAGAGCCCATCACTGCCTAAATTTAAAGCAGCTAGGATGGCTTGAACTTCAAAATCTAATTAAATTCCATCAACTAACTATAGCCCACAACACTCTTTGCAAACCTTCCAAAATGCCTATTCTTTCCACACTAATCACTCCCTATTAAAACATGGAATCTTTAAGGTCTTCTCAGAAACTTCTAGTACATACCACTAAAACAAGCAACAAGGCTGGTGACTCCCTTTTTTCTAATATAGTTGGAAAAGCCTGGAATCTCCTCCCAAATGAACTCTCCGCACTTCCCTCACTATCCTGTTTCAAAAACAAATTGAAAGTGTTCCTCAAAACCCATTTCCTACACATAAGGATTTTAATATCTGTCATTTCTTACTATAAAATGAGTGAAATTATAGGTTAAAAACAACAAATTCACATATTGTGATTAAAGATTTATGGTATATACTGAAAGTTTTTAGATTTAAATAGCAACATTCTATTTTGTATAATCAACAAAGGTTAAACTGAGTGATTATTGTCAATTTAATACTTTTTGTTCAGAATGTGATTGTTGCATTCTGTGACATTCCTAGTTCAGGCTTCTATTGTTTCCCTTGAACAACTTTGTCAGTTTGATGTCATGTATAAAACATTAGTTACCTTGGTAACAGCGTAAGTATTATGTATGGTCAAGATGTGTTACAAAACCACAATTCAAGTTAAAGCAATTATATGACTTGTTAACTTAATATGACTTGTTATGCACATTTACTTATATGAGAAAATCATCTTGCTTCCCTTTGATGTTCCATATGGTGTATGTCATTAATGACAAGTTAAAACAGTAGTGTTATTATACTCAAGCCTATGTTATTAAACTGGGTGTCTATTGTCAAGTTAATACTATTTGTTCAGAATATGATTGTTACATTCTGTGTCATTTTAAGTTCAGGCTTCTATTGTTTCTCTTGAACAACTTTGTCAGTTTGATGCCATGTACAAAACATCAGTTATCTTGGTAACCACTTAAGTATTATATATGGTCAAGATGGGTTACAAAAACTACAATTCAAGTTAAAGCAATTACATGACTTGTTATGCATATTTACTTATATAAGAAAATCATAATTCTTCCCCTTGATGTTCAATGTAGTGTATATCATTTATGACAAGTTAAGACAGTAGTGTTATTATACACAAGCCCATGTTATTAAATCCTGTCTTTAATATCTAAATTCAGCAGACTGCTTCATCTTATATGACAATTATATATTTTATGTCTAGATTTAATAAAAATCATACATTACATAACTATTGTGTGTGTGTTTTTTTTTTTTGGTTGATGCTTAGTTATTTGAGAGACCACAAGCTGTAATGTTTATTCTTATTATTAGCTCCTTCCAAGCCTGTTTATATAGTCCATAGACTTTAAATTATGAGACCCTTCTAATTTTTTATTTGTTATAAGTATATTTCCATCCTTACATACACATATATCAGTATTTCAAGCATGGGCAACAATGCCCATCCAGTTTTGCCAGAATACCATTGACCAATTCATGTGGTGTGTTTCCAGGCTGTTCTTAAAATATCCAAACCAATATTTGTCCTGTTTCATTTTACCAACCTGTTCCATGCAGTGGCCATTCTGCCAGTGAACCACTCAACACACCTTCCATTCTCACAGATATTTCCATGAAGGAAATCTGATGACTTTCTCGCACTTCCTGGCAACCCCAAACATCCCTGGAATCAGCTATCTCCATATGCCCAACACGTCCGAGCAAGCTCACCTCCCAGACGACTGCAAATACTGCACAAGACCAAGTGCTCTTAGTCTTTCATAATAACTCAGACTTCCACTCTTATGTAAGTCCTTAATGTGTTTGGACCAAAATACATTTTAAATATAAAATTGCCCTTATTATTATTATTATTATTATTATTATTATTTTTATTAAGAATCAACTTAATGAGCTAAATGAACTGTTGGGAGACCATCAATATGTGTACATGTGGTTTAAAACAGCCCTTTTATTATATATATATTTTTTTAAAACCAAAAACGTCATTGCCGAGAATCATCTCGGAAGCTCCTCAGAGCCATTAAGGATTATTGTCACTCTGTCTCTGTAATGATAGCAACCTGGGAGCATCTGTTTCTGTTAGTGTCTGTGTACTGCATACCAGAGGCGCACAATGGACCTGAAACAAAGCTTCACTTCACTGCAACTTCAAGCCTAAATTCCCTCCCTTTCAGCGAGGCTGCAGCCAGGAATAGAACAGAAAGCAAACAGATCAAAAAAAAAAAGCCTTCCAACAAGCTGCCACAATAAGAGGCAACACACTCCTCCAGCCCGCCCACCTCTCACTCAGCAGACATACAAACAAACCATTCTCTGCCAAAATATCCTAAATCACAGTTCTATCCACCCCTTTTTAGCCTGGATCCAGACTAAAACACCAAATGTCTCTTCCTAATTCACAGGCATCAGTAAACCTCAATCACAAGCCGCAACCCACAGCTTCCCAGAGACGAAAACGGCAACATATAACAGCTGCCAGACACAGCTGCATCCACGCACACCATATCAGGATTGATCAAGCAGCACTCACAGCTGTGATAACTGCTGCAATTGATATTGACTGTATTTAGACAGAATAATGATGACATTTGTACTAGCTGCCAGACACGGCTGCATCCACGCACACCATATCAGGATTGATCAAACAGCACTCATAGCTGTGATACCTGCCATAATTGATATTAACTATATTTAGACAGAATAATGATGACATTTGTACTAAGAGCTTACTACTATTATTAACCAGGATATACATGACATTTCTAAATCATACTTTAACTGAAGAAGGCATTAGTCTCCATGACAACATTTTTTTTTTCAAAACACTCTACTGTTCCTGCTATTATATATGATATTAATTTGTTACATTTGAGTCTGAACTCTAATGAATGGTATCCTGTTGAATTAGTTAATTACTTAAATTATTTTAAGTAAAATCAATGAAAAAATGAATAAGATAAGTATTCATTGAGTTCAAGTAGGGGAATAGAAACTTCTATGTTTGTATTATATGTTGCTTTGTTTGGCTTATATATAATGTAAATAGTAACCCATCTTTACCTACCTTTGTTTGTAAAGAATTATTGGACTCTTTGAACATTCTTAATAAATCATTACTGTTTCTCAGTTGTTTAAGAAACCTTCCTTTTTTAAAATAAAAACAGATGACAAGTGATGTACCATATCAGTCGAAACTTTGAGAGATGTAGTTGTAAGAGTTATTTTTTGGAACAGCTATTTGGAACAGCTATCTTGGAATCATTTTTTTATATCTTCTTTCTAGCATCAGTCCAAGGATTTGTTTCTTTTATTCTTTTAAGAGTAGGGGCCATCCATTCCATTTCTTCTGGGATATACACTATGTTGTTGTTTTTGATGAATATAGTAGCTTATTGTAAGTCATTAAAGGTTCTCATCTCATTGGCAAAATGTATTTTTATCTTGGCTGAAAAGGACAGCTGTGCTTTAATGTTGTTTTGTTTCAACAGTTGTATTATTGGCCAAACTTTTTTTCCTTTGTTCTAGTATTCTGGAAGAATAATCATTGTCAAACCTTATCAGGCTTTGATTATATTTTAAGGGTGATTTTCTCCAAGCAGATTTTAATATTAGTTCCTTGTCCAGAAATGAAAGAAATTTTATAACTATGGATCTAAGTGGAGTATTTGTTGAGTTAGAAGCAGGTTTCCTCAGTGCTCCATGCACCCTTTCAATTCCAAATGAAAGTCCTTCTTTCAAGACTAAAAATTTAGGAATCCATGTTGTTAAGAATGAAATAATGTCTTCTCCTTCAGTGTTTTCAGGCAGACCAAAGATCCTTATGTTGTTTCTCCTTTCCCTGTTTTCTAAGTCATCTATTTTGTTAAGCAGCCATGTATTCTGTTTAAACAGAAATTATTTTTGGAATTCTTCCTCTTTGAGTCTCCCTTCAATGTCATTTAGAGAAGTCTCTATATTTGTTATTTTTTTATGGTGTTGCTGTACTAGCTCCTTAAGAGCATCAGTCTGTTTTTGATAATTTAATTTGAGGTTTTCTAAGTAATTTTTAAAGCCATCCATCTTCAAAGATAGTTCCTGTAAGGCAGGTGTCATCAATTGCAGTTCTTTTTTCAAAGCAGCATCTGGGTGAGAATTCCTTGAGTTGTTCATACTTAGTGACTCACTATATCTCCAAGTTACTTGACAGGAACATTTTTGTATATCTCCACCAAAATTGATATTTATGTAGTTTAGTAGTTTATCTATAGATTTCTGACATTTTAAACTGGAAAATAATACACTTTTCCTATACTATTGCACTCATTTATGCAGCTCTCAAAATTCACTGTTCTCAGGTGGCCATCTAGGCTCTGCCCCCTTGTTCCTCTTTTTTGTCATCAAAGTGAAAACATTTATTCAGTTCTTGTTATGATATGCTTTTGCCACTTTTCATTTCCTGCAATATTGTTTTCAATTATGATGCTAAAACTCTTTACATTTTCTTCTCTGTCTCCATCCATCATTTTTTGGTGTACTGTACCAAATGCAGATTTCCAAACTATTGTCCTCTTTCCTGTGAAAGATTTCCATACATATTGTTAAGGCATTTTCATACTTCCCTAACATATTTACAAAAAATGGAAGTCATCTACCTCTACTTTTCATATCTCCAACAGTTACTGTTTTCCTTTCTACACTTATTTTCCAGCTTTTGGTATCAAAAACACCAGTGATTTATCCTCATATCTTGATGCCATGCTCCATTTATCCTTTCGCCTCTCACTATCACCTGTTGCCTTCCACACTTCTCTATTCCATCACCCCATACATTTCTTTCTAACCACTTTATCACTGTGTTACTTAGAGGGTTATATATTAACCTACCTTCTGCACTTTCTGTGCTTGTTCATTCTGACTAACTTTTCCCAATCTACCACCCTATTTCTCCATGCCCCACCATATCACTGTTTCCCTTTTTATTCTGTCTTTCTCTTTATCTGTGACTCTCACAATTCTGCATTTCTCTGCTATTCTTCCTTTTGAAATCCTTAATCCATTGACAGCTTTTTCCATTATTTGAATTCTACCTTTTCTGTCTTTTGTCTTCTTCTGTCCAATACCTCTTCTTCCTTATCCCATTCTTTTTCTATATTTCTTATGCCCTTTTATCTTTCCTCATCAACATTCCCCATAAGCTTCTTCTTCTTTCTTCTTGTATCATCTTATGTTCCTCCACTTAACCATTGCATTTTTGTTCTTTTACTAAAACTCCTCCCGTTCTCTGAATCCATTCCCATAACATGTTATAGCCCTTTTCTTTTTCCCTTTTTTGCCTGATCCATCTGTCTAGTCTAAATGTGAGTGGATATGTGGGATGGTGAACAATGCTCCACTCTTCCATCTCCTTTGTTAACCCCTGCTTCCCATTATTTCACTACCTCTTACTTCCGACCCTTCTACCTTCTTTTGCATCCCCAGCAGTTTACTCTCCTCTATATATTCATAGATTCCAAGAATGCACAAGGCAGAATAAGTCCATGGATCATAATCATCTTGCCAGTTTCCACCATCATAGGAAAACAAGTCAGGCCTTTCATACATTATTGGATGCCCATCGAATCAACAAAGTTTCCCTACAAGAAAGAAAGAGAGGATATCGCTGTTTTGCATGTAAGGGCGGATTATTCTAGATTTGGAGGAAATGTTTAGTAATAAGTCTATTCCTCCAGTAAGTCTTATTCCTTTGTTGATTTAGATTCTAGTCTTTAGTTTGAGTATATGTGGAGTGATTTGTTTTATGGAGTTGTAAGAGATGAAGGAGAGATACACTACTAACACAGAATCCTGAATATAAATCATCATGTAGAAGTCTGTAAGAGACAGATTATAGGGATAGAACTTCTTCTATACAGTTATACTACTGAACACCTACTTTCTGAAAGTTGACGTGTCCCCATTCTTGCACCTCCTGCACCCCTGATATGGGGGACAAGTTTCTCCGAACTTATATAAATCAACTCAATGGTTGCAATAACTCAAAAAAAAGAAACATTGCCAGCACACACTTAAAAACTACATTGGCAATGATTTTCTATGGGAAACAACATTTTTTGTGCTACTGACACTCAGAGCCAGATCTAGCACAAGGCAACCTAGTGGGGTATAGTTGGCTGGGGGACCCACTGGTTATTAAGGTTGCCACAACACTTAATTTGTAATTTAAAAATATATGTCCATTTTTAACAGCATTCTCCTTTAAGAATGCACTCTACATCTGTGCATGTGTCGACAGATGTTTACATTTCTGAGAAGCAAATTTTTGTTGCTGCTGCTGCTTCTTTTTCCTCATGTGGAATTTAAAGTAGTTTCTAGTTTTTCTTCTTCTTCAGACAAGCATTCTGTTGGCATATCTGTACAAGACAGATCTTCCGTTGGACTGAGGAGTGTGTGTGTGTGTGTGTGTGTGTGTGTGTGTGTGTGTGTGTGTGTGTGTGTGTGTGTGTGTGTGTGTGTATGTGTGTGTGTGTGTCTAGAAAGAAGACCCTGAATCCAATATACCAACTACCTACTTAAAGAGTTTCAGTGCATTTTTCAAGGAATTGTGGGTTTCAGTGCATTTTCAAAGAATAGAAAGTTTCAAGGGAAGATGAGTTTACTGTTGCTCATGCTAAGTATGTTTTCAATGTGCAACTGTTTTCTTTAACAAATGGCAATCAGTGTCTCTGCTATACAATTTGAAAGCAGTGTTAGTAGCAGAATAGATAGTGTACTTGCCTTTGGCATAGACAGCTGTGGGTTCTACTGCCACACCATGTAGATGAATTGCTGACACTGTGGTGTACTTTAAGGGGGGATGGGGGTGCTGCACTCCTAAGTGTGTCTGCCTTTGGATGAGATGCCGAGTAACTATGAACCCATTGTCAATTTGCCAGCCATTCTGTATTGCAGTATTGCCAGCTTACCAATTTTTTTAAAAGGTAACATAGATAATTTATTCTTCAAGGGCAGCACTGAATTTGTAGATGAAACACTGACATGTAAAACTGTTTGCCAGCAGCAATCTCTTAATTAGTTATAGATCTCTATAATGTGGAATTATTCAGATGACTTTTTGATTCTGCAGAGATTGTGCATATTGACTGATATTGGTGGATTACAATGAAGTTTAAATGGCCTTTTATAGTTGAAATCTTCTGAAATGGTTTGTTTCGTCATTATTGGTTCATACATTTTGTTTTATTGCTTACTGAAAAAAATGTTCAAGATTAGAAATTTAAAACACACTTCAACAAGAGATGCTGGTTTGTATAAGGAATATAATTAAATACAGGAAACTGAATCAAAGAACACATGCATGTATGCATGGTCCTAAAAATGTGTGCAAGGGGTCTGTGGTTTGAAAACAGCCCAAAGGTAAACTTAATCTGTCACATGCCAGATGCATTGTCCATGAATGTGAGTTTCAATGCTGTTTCTAGGGCAGAGACGTTTACTGCTCATGCTACATCTGTTTTTTATTCAGATACTGTATTGTATTGTTTAACAAATGGCTATTAGTGTTTGTGCTATAAGAGTTGAAATAACAGTTTTAAATTAAATCCAAATATCTGTAATCATTGTAGAAGTAAAGAAGAAAATCAAATGCACACTGACAAGTTTGAACCGTGTTTATGGCAACTGGGGAGAAATAACAAAGTAATGGGACACCGGAAGAGCTGCATGGGGTGGGAGGGGTCAATCCTTTACTCTGCCTAGTGTCCCATTTGACCATGATCTGGCTCTGCTGACACTCGAGCAATCCCATCTTGAGTATGTGTAGGGAAGCCTCATCTATAGTCTGCCTTTATCAGACCAACAGGAATCATTTTGAAATGGATGAGATAGCTTTAGTTATTAATTCAGTAAGATAGAAGGATTTCCTGCCTACTTTTCATAGCTTCATAGGTAAATACTAGGGTAATGACCATTATAGCCATTGTAAGGCTAGCTGCTCAATCCAACCCAACCCAATCGTGCCCCTGTATATCATGGCCATTTACTAGGAGGGGGTATGTTAGGATGTTTCTGAAGGTTATGTTGGGGGTATGTCAGTTTGGGGATAGTTACTGTCTGCCTCTGTCTATCAGAAACATGGCAGACCAGACCAGGAGTGAATTTCTGATTTCCCATCCATTGGTTAAGGTTAAATTTAAATAAGGTTAGGTTTGGACTCTGCTTCACATGGATGGGGAACCTGTTCCAAAGCATGGGGGTCCTCTGAGACACATTATCTGTCTCACCAACATGTCCTACTTACATCACAAGCAAAATTTAAATCATTGGATCTAGTGATGCTGATACTGTTTGTTTTGTGGGTGTGCAAAAGGTCCCTCAGACCTGAATCTGAGGATGCCTTGTATGCCAGGCAAAGATTGCCTCTCAGTAACCTGTAAGAGACTGAGTATACAGATAAGGTTTTAAGCTGATCCATATAGAACAACGTGCTTATACCTTGAACTGTCCTGGTAAAGAACCTTTCTGGGCATTCCAGCTGTTGCGTATATCTGGCCAAGTACATACCGAAGGGGGTAATATACTCAATGCTGGGTCAGATAAGGCCTGAATAATAGAATGCTTTCTTACTACCTTGGCCACATGTTGGTCAAAGGCCAAATTACTGTGTACATATGTTCTCAGGTCCCTGATTAGTGGATCATCTCTTGGGGGTGTCTTATCAATGGAATAATTAGCCTGTGGGTCCATTTTTCCAAATGGCACTACAGTGCATTTCTTGGTATTGAATTTTAATCCATGACTTTGGTACCAGTCATTTGTCTGAGTAAGACCATCTTGTAAAATGTTTGAGTTGTGGGGGAATCTATGATAGCTCTCAATTTGCAGTTATCTGTGAATCTGGTCAGCCACAGGCCCTTGACATTAGCCTTTACCTCAAGGAAGTAGATTCCCAATAGGAGCGGTCCCAGCATGGAGCCTTGATGTACCCAGCTGGTGACTAGTTTCTTAGTGGTGGTGATCTCACTAATCCTGACTTCCTGAGTCCTGTCTGTGAAGAGCCACTTGGCAATCTAGTGAGTTATACAGTGGGTTATGCCCAGTATGGTGTTTGTCAACCATACCCGAAAGGGGTATTGTAGCAAATGCACTAGCCAGGTCTAGGTAGGTGGTATGTACCATTTTTCCCTCATCCATTACTTTGAAGACCTTCTCAAAGAAGTTCATCAGGTTTAGTAGGTTCAAGGCTCCTCTGAGCACCCCTGCATTACCAGGCTATAATTCATACCACACCTTTCGGCCACTTAACCTGGACCGAAACACTAAAGGTGGAGGAATGTCCATATTCATTAAGGATATCCACACCTCCAGGCTAGTTGCTCAGCATAATGCATCTGAGATTATGCAAGTGCAACTAACTCTGGGCAAGACCACAATCTAAATTGTAGCTTGCTACAGGTCCCCCATCATGCCCCAGGATTCCCACTCCTCATTTCTTGATACACTGGAAAATATTAGGGTACACCCAAGCACCCTAATAATGGGCGATTTCAACTACCCCACCATTAACTGGGAAAACTACTCATGTACCAACTCTTTTGCTCAAGGTTTTCTTGAATTCATAAATTCCCACGCCTTGGATCAAATTATCCACACCCCCACCAGGGGCAGAAATATCCTAGACCTGGTCATTACCAACATGGGCGACCAGTGTTCCACACCAGAGGTCAATTCCTCGTTGGTCATATCCAACCACAAGCTAATCACCCTAGACATCCACATCCTGCCCCAACCACCATTAGGGAAACCACTGTAAAAACTTTCTCCAAAGCCAACTTCACACTTAAGACAGAAGTGGCAAATGTCATGACAGCTATGCAAATGGACAATAGAGGTACAACTGCTGAATCCTATACAAATGCAATTTATAAGCACTTACACGAGTGCATGGATCATGCTATCCCTAACAGAACCAAGATGCTATCCTCCAAAAAAAGGAAGCCAATCTGGTGGTCCCCTGCCAGAAACAAACTCTAAACAGAAGAAGGAAACTGCTGCAAAAAAGAGTAAATTCCCATGATTGGAGGAACTCCCTGGTCAGACTCAGTAAGAAGCTGAGATCCCTAATAAAATCCTTCAAAGCTAGTTATGAAAACAAACTCGCCACTGTTTCTAAAGACAACCACAAATGATTCTATAGCTATGTCAAGAATCTCAATGGCAACACTCAGATCTGCTCTGAGTTACAGCACAATGGCACTAAATATACAGAACCAACTGATATTACCAGCATCCTGGCAGATAGGTTCAGTGCTAACTTTACCTCCCTCTCACCCCCTAAAGGGCCCATCTCTATACCAGAAGAATGCAAAGTTCCTGTAATCACAGCTGCACATGTAAATACCACACTCTCCAAAGCCAAGAACACAGCATCCATGGGACCTGACAACATCCCAGGCTGCATTCTACATGAACTACAGAATGAACTGACACCCCACCTAAGTACCATGTTCAAGCATAGCCTCATCTCAGGCTTTGTGCCCACTGAATGGTGCACAGCGATGGTTACCCCACTCCACAAAGGGGAATCCACCACAGACCTGGGACCTACAGACCCATTAGCCTGATGAGCCTGGTCTGTAAACTTGCTGCTTTAAGTAATTTAACAACAAACAAAGTGATTACTTTAATGCTAGCAAACAATGAAGTATAACTTCTGATATATCCAGTAAAATACATTGTATTATAAATATCAGGTATAAATATTATTACCATCTATTTATATTAAGTAATACGCTTTGAAAGACTTCATCAATAAGGGTAAATATGTTAAATAGCTGTGTGCTATAATCTTTTACTGAGGCTTTATATATGATACATCCTACTTTACTATGATTGAATTGCTAGTCATCTATCTTTCATGTAAATATTAATTGCTTATACAATAAGTAGACATTTATATTGTTTTGGAATTCTGTCTAATCTACAATAGTACTATATATGTTCAAAATAATATAAATATTGCTTATTCCTATTACAAATATTCTCCATATGATAATTGAATTTATGGAGCTCAGATGTTCTGGATTGTCAAGGTATGAGTGATAATCTGATGGATTTAAGATTTATCCATCAGATTAGGAATGATTTTCATTCCATGGCTAGTGTGAATCTTAGTTTTGTTAACATTTATTCATTTAAATTTATTTCCCAAAACATTTTTAGTATGCCTGACCAAAACATTACTTTACACTCAAAGTATAAAACTGATAATTTCCTTTAAAAGCTCAAACATATACTTTATAGTTATCAGAGGAAAATGGTTAATAGTCACAATAAAACAAAAAATACATAGTCTAAATAACCTAAGATGGATTTAACTTTATTATCTTTAAATACCAATGGCTTAAACAATCTTAGCAAGAGATCAGATCTACTGAAATATTTAAAACTGAACAAAGCACAAATTGTCTTCCTTCAAGAAACTCATTTCAAAACAAATGACAATTACAAATGGAATCCTAAGGAATATATGATATTGGCACAATCCACTTATAAGAAAAGACTAAAGGAGTAACAATTTTATGGAAAACAAATGTGACTTACCAAGAAATCATTTATAAGTATGAAGATAAAGAAGGCCTTATGGCATTAGTAATAGTTAAATATAATAACAGAATATGGACCCTAGCCAATCTATGCTGGTTCCTAGGCTTTGGAACAAGAACTGTTAAATAACACCTGGATTTCATTTCTAATATTTATAAAGAAACTTAATATTAGGAGGAGATTTTAACTGTATATTTGATATTTCTGAACCTACAAATAAAAGACTGCTACATACATGTGCTGTATCAAAAGCTTTAAACAAATGGGTAGAATCATTTCATCTTCTAGATACTTTCAAATTTAAAGAAGATAAATCTTTGTTGTTTTCCCATCAAGATCACAGATTTGGTACCCAATCTAGAATAGATAAAATATTTGCTGCCCATGACTTACACTCTAAAATCATTAATTGCTCAATTACTCCCTGCCCCTTTTTAGACCACAATTCATTGATACTAAAACTTCAAAATGGGTACAAACCATTAATCTTTAACTCCAGAATTCCAGCATATATAACTAAAATTAAAGAGTTCAAACCTTGTTTATTATCTGAATTACAGTTCTTCTTAGATATTAATTACACCACAGAGATAAAATAATGATATGGGACTCATTAAAAGCTTACACATATGGTAAAACCCTAGCTTGGTATAAAAAAAACAGAGAATGGGATTCTGAATTATTAAATCTACAATCCAAACTTTTGTCAGTAAAAGCTGAAAAAATCAAAATCATTTGGAGATGAAAAAGAAAGTAGAAGTATTAAACATTAAATACAATTAAATTCTAATACATAAAACTAGTTTAGCTTTAGAAAAAAACTAAAATGAATACCTTGGCCACTTCTCCCAAATATCTACATAATTTATCCACAAGAAATAAAATACAATCACAAGCTAATAACAGTAAAAGTATCTTCCATGAAAAGAAAGGGAAAATATCTTGGATATAGGTGACATTCTTGATGCCTATAGAAATCACTATATGGAACATTTCCAAAAAGAAAATATACATATCGATCAATTAAATCTAGATGAAAAATGTTCTAATATAAACAAATACCAGAAAAATTAAAACTAGATCTGCAAGCACCCATATCCAACAAAGAAATTACAGACACAATAAAATAGGGTAAAATAATAAAGCTCCATTTATAGGTGGCATAATTATGGAAATATATAAAATTTTTCCTTCAAAGATATTATTCCTCTTCCATAAAACTCTATTAGAAATTCAGTCACAAGCTTTAAAACCACCCTCTTGGAGATATTCCTTTATCACACCAGTCCTAAAGGAAACCAAATCCTCAAACCTCTATACCTCATATAGACCTATATCATTATTAAATCTTCTTCTTCTTTCGGCTTTTCCCGGTTAGGGGTCGCCACAGCGGATCACCTTGTCCGCACATTGAATGGCAGTAGAGTTTTACGGTGTCGAGTTGCCAGCCCGGCGCCCAACCTTCCACAGAAGGCACACTCACACACACACCTAGGGCCAATTTAGAGTGTCCAATCCACCTGCAGCATGTCTTTGGGATGTGGGAGGAAACCGGAGCACCCGGAGGAAACCCACGCGACCACAGGGAGGACATGCAGACTCCGCACAGAAGGCACCCCAGCCGAGGATCGAACCGGAGAACCTCTTGCTGTGAGGCGGCAATGCTAACCACTGCACCACCGTGGCCGCCCCTCCTATATCATTATTAAATAATGACTATAAAATATTTATGACAATATTACCTAACAGAATGAAAATACCACTATCCAAAACAATAAATAATGATCAAACTGGATTTATATATCAGAGATACACATATGACAATATTATTAAAAGGATAATTTCTCTTATAGATTATGTTAATAAAGAAAATAAAGAAACACTCAAATTGGCTTAGCTATAGAGAAAGCCTTTGATTCCCTAAATTGGGACTATTTATTCAAAATCCTAATGCTATTTGAATTTCCTGCATCCGATGTTCATCTCCTAAAGAATATATATACAAATAATTTAGCATATGTCAAGTTAAGTCCTTTTACCTTTGAATCTATACACATAACAAAAGGCATTAAACAAGGATGTCCCATGTCTCCAATTCTATTTGCTCTGGTTATTGAAATATTGGCAGATTCAATATGTAACAATATAAAAATCAAAGGAATAGATGTTTATGTACAATACAATTCTAAAGTAATGCTAGTTGCTAATGACATTTATTTATTTATTTATTTCCAGTTTGATTACCGGGGAAGTCCACTGGGCCAGAACGTACCCATTTTCAGTGGAGGCCCGGGGAGAAAAGCTCCAAAAGCAAAGCAAATACAATCTAAGTTACATAGTATAAAAGATAGTAATAAAATATATACATTTGGAATAACATTACATTGAATACAGTTAGTAAAAAAGCAAATACACGCAGTATACTTCAAAAAACATCATTCAGGAAGGTAGATACAATAGATTTAGTAGTTTCCTTCAAATAGCAGGTTTGACTGTATGAAAAGAAGGTGTAAGGTTACATGCTATTTACAATATTTACATATGAGGAGTAGAGAGAGAAAGTACATAAACTGAGAGTAGAATATAGTTTGATCAAGCAGTGATCGAGAGAAAAAGAGAAGAAAAGAAGATAGTATTAGGGTAGAGTAAAGAGAAAGGATGTAGAGGGTTCAAGGGAATTTATGTAGATTTATGTAGGATGTAAGCAGGTGCACTTATGTTTAGAGGATAAGTAAGAGAAAAGTTGGATTTTGAAGGCTTCAGTGTTAGATGTTGTTCTAAGAGAAGAAGGAGAGAGTTCCATTTCCTGCCAAGAGAGTAGGAGAGAAGGAGCTGGCCAGCAGGGCGATTGGGTTTGTGGATGGTGATTAAATTTTGGTGTTCAGATCTAAGAGATCTGTTTGGGGTGTATGGCAGAAGGATGTTTGCTAGGGCTGGGCATTTTCAGGGTAGAATATTAATTTGTGAGCAGTGGTTAGTTGGAGGTAGTCTAGGTAGTTAGGAGTTCTAGCCAGTTCAGAGTTTGTAGGGAAAGACAATGGTGAGAAGAGGTTTTAGATTTGGTAGCAAATTTAGAGATTTTATTATAGCAGATTTCGAGTTTAGTGGAGATGGAAGAAGACAGGTTAGTAAGGAGAGGGGCTCCATATAGTAGAGATGGTAGAAGATAGGTAGTTGCTAAGGAATGTCTAGCGGAGTTGGAGAGAAAGCAGTTGTTCTTATAGAGCATACCTAGCTTTTGGTGGGTTTTCTTTATGTTTTGTTGTATGTGGCTATCAAATTTGAGGTGCTCGTCTATAGTGATGCCAAGGAGTTTTGCAGATGGGACCACCTCTATGGTTGACTTTGTTTGGCTTATGATTTTGAATGCTGTTTTATCAAATGTGCAAGCCCTGGAGGGAGCGAAGAGAAGAATTTTGGATTTATTAGAGTTTAGAGAGAGATGATTTTGGTGCATCCAGTTCTCAGTAGTGGAAAAAGCTATTTGGGTTTTGTCAGTAGTTCGAGAATGTTGGAGGCGCAGACTAAGGTAGAATCATCTGCGTATTGGATGACTGTTGTGTCTGGGATGGCAGAGTGAAGGTTATTTATGAAGATGTTGAAAAGCATGGGTCCAAGGATGGACCCTGGGGAACACCAGTGGGTGTAGGTAAGAAGGAGGAGGTAGAGTTGTTCCATTTGACAGCTTGGGATCTATCTGATAAGTAGCTAGAGAACCAGGATAGAGTATCAGGAGAGAGATGAAGGTTTGATAGATGAAAGAGAAGGTGTTTGTGAGAGATGGTGTCGAAGGCTTTAGACAGATCTAGCAGTACAGTGGAAACTAGTAACCCAGAAACCCTGGCTTGGTTGACTGTTTCTAAGAAGGATAATAAGGCAGTAATAGTGCTGTGTCCAGGGCGGAAACCATGTTGGGTGGGTGTTAGGAGGTGGTTATGGATTAAGAAAGGCATGAGTTGGTGGTGGACGCATTTCTCTAGGATTTTTGATAAAGGTGAGAGTAGGGCAATTGGGCGAAAGTTGGAGATATTTGTGTTTTGCCTCCTTTATGAAGTGGGAGAATGTAGGCTGATCTCCAAAGCATAGGAACATATGACTCTTTTATAGATCTGTTAATTAAGATGCTGATAGGAGAGCAATACCTTGACAGCACATTTAAGGAAAGAGGAGGGGATGTTATCAGGGGCATTAGTGCATGGCTTAAGTTTAGATAAGAGTCTTTTTATGAATATAGTTGAAACAGGTTTCAGCTGGAAACTGGGAGGACAGTTAGAGGGGTTGGGAGTAGAGGAAAGAGAGTTGGATGTAATATTGTTGGGGAAGGATTTGGTAAGATTAGCTATAGATTCCGTGAAGAATTTGTTGAAGAGAGAGCTTAGATCTGAGTCAGTTTTACTTGGGTCTGGGCAAGGGTTATGTTTAGATCCTGGGTGGAGAAGGGAATTTACTGATTTCCAGAACTCTTTGGCGTTCTTATTTTGGTTGGACTGTAGTTTGTAGTAGTAGTTCTTTTGTCCAGGGTGATTAGTTTTTAGCTAGGTTGCGGAGTTGGGTGTATTGGAGCAGGGAAGAAGGGATTTTATTTTTCTGGTATAGCTTCCAAGATTTGTCCCTTTGATGCATGACTTGTTTTGTTTCTTTGGATAGCCAGGGGGCAGAGTTAGCTTTGACTCGTTTGTTTCTTGGAGGAACTAGGAGTTCAGAGTATTTAGGAAGATAGAGTTAAACTGTTCTACAGCTTTGTCTAGGGAAGTGTATTTAGGGTCTGCCAGTTGGTATGTTTAAGAATGTTTGAGAAGATAGTTGGGTTGAAGTTGCTGAGATTACGAGTGTGGATGTAGTGGTGTAGATATTGGGTAGAGTTAGTGGAGCGGTGTATGAAAGTAGGGAGATGGTCACTGAAGGTATCAGGGATAGTGCCTGAAAGAGTTATTTTGTTTGGATGAGAGACTAGGATCCAGTCAATGGTAGATCCTGGGGATTTGTTTTGTTAGGCGGGTGGTTGAGTGTATTACTTGGGTGAAGTTAAAGAGGTTGATGAATAGGGAGGAAGGAGAGTTGATTTTATTCCAATCAATGTTAACGCCTAGAATGTAGGTTTCAAATTTGATTTCAGTTGAGGCCCAGTAAAGAATATTTTCAAGGGTTGTTGTGTTGTCACCTGGGGATATATAAAGGGAGATAATGCAGATGTTCTTATGTTTATTTAGTCGAAGGAGACTGGCTGTAAGTTCAGCGTTTTTGAACTCAGGAGTTGGAGTTTGTAGAGGGATCAGGGAGAGAAGGTTAGAAAATTATTGCAGAGCCTCCACCTTTTTTATTTGGTCGGTCAGTTCTGTGGATTTGGAAGCCAGGAGGTAAGATTTCAGAGTCGGTGATATGGGGTTTTAGCCAGGTTTCAGAAATGGCTAGGATGTCTGGTTGGTTGTGGCAAATCCAAGCATGAAGATGGTGAATTTTGTTATTTAGGCTCTGAGCATTGATAGAGAAGAGCTTAAGGGGTTAGGAGAGGAAGTGGTAGAAGAATTGTGAGGGGGACTATGTTTTATTCCAGAGGGAGAAAAAGGGTTTGGGGAGACATTGTTAGTGGTGAGGCAGGGGCCAGGGTTCGGATGAATATCGCCACATAAGACAAGGTCATTATTGGTAGTAACTTTTTGTCTTTTGTGTTTTAGAAGTAGGAGGCTGTTATGGGGAGGGAGGATTTTCAGAGTGAGAGTTTTTGGTGTGGTGAGGCTTTTGGGATGGAAAAGGTACAGTGTTTTGGGAGGAATAAGAGTGGAAGATATGTTGTTGTAGTGGGTAGATAGAGAAGGTTGTGAATGAGTACAAGGGTTGGTTTGTGTAGGAGGAGGGGAAAAGGGTATTTTGTGAGAGTAGGACGTAGCAAAATATAGGGGAATGAGAAGTACAAGTAGTAATGATGGGACATAGATATTATGAAGGATTTTGGGAGGCATGTTTGGCAAGCAGAGGTGGCAGAGATTGATGTAGTGGAGTTGAGTAGGCAGCACAAACAAAAATAAAAGGATGGGGTCTTAGGAAGAGGATAGACTTCTCTTTCAAAAATTCGTACTAAAGCAAAATAGGTTATTCTGGCAACTTTATAAATTAAAATGTGTGTTTATACAAATCGTGATACGTTCATAACGAAGAAAAAAATCCACAAAATACTGCACTAAGTGTAACAACAACACAATCAAATTTACTTGTTAAGGTAATGTGGCGTGTAACCCTAAAGTGTGTATTTTAATACTTTTTTTGCATCCGAATAGGCCATGGAAAAGTACTTCTATACAACAAATACGACCTAACTGCTTTTCAAAGAAACCAAATTAATTAAATAAAAGTGCCAAAAAATCTGAAGACAATGCGACCTGCTCACCACAAACACAACAAGCAAGTGACTGTCTGAAAAAGGGTAACAGCCTGTTGATCTCGGTAAACGGCTGCGAACTGCCAGCATCACAGTCCATCACTAAACGGCTCACAAAAATGTAGAGAGCTGTCGCATTCACCGGGTTCATCTCCAGACTTCAATGGTATGGAATCCAGGGCTAGGAAGCACAACTTCACTCCCTTCCAAATTAGCTGGCTTGGAGCTCCAAACTGCCTAAAAAACAGGCGAGAGGATATGCGCTAAACAGACGAGGTCCAGCATGCAAAGGTTGAACTCACAGATCCATATTACTAACATTATCTAATACAAAAGACACATTAGGAGAATTAGATATATTAATTGACAAATTTCACATGACTTCAGGACTCCATTTCAATAAAACAAACTCAATTTTTTTTAAATTAAAAAAAAAGAACTACAGGCTAAGGAGAATCACATCATAGGGAAACAAGAATCTACCTTAAAATATCTAGGAATTGAGTAATGCAAGTGTAATAATGAATTAGTCTCAAAAAACTACAATAATATCATCAACACAATTAAAATCTCTGAGAAAAATGGAACAAAGTAATATTAACATTTAAAGATAGACTACAGTTAATAAAAATGGTTTTACTGCCCAAGATCCTATATATAGCCTTGGCAATACAACTGTTACTAGAAAGGAATATACTTAAAGAAATAAATTTTTGCCTAATAAAATTTTTATGGTTTCCCAAAAGAAACAGAATAGCTTTAATACATCATATCAGACCATGGAAACAGGGAGGATTAAACTTTCCTGATATAGAAACATATATAAAAGCATCAATATCTAAAACAATCTCAGATTGGATAAGTCCAAATTACTCTGGAAATTGGAAAGAATTACTAACTGTAATATCAATAAATTAATTTGATTTGCAAAAAAAATTCAAATTTGTTTGTGTCTTTTGGCTTTCCCTGGTTAGGGGTCGCCACAGTGAAACTCCAGTCCGCTAATGATTGGCAGTTGATATTTACATACTGGCTTGCCAGGCCTGATGCACAACCTTCAATGAAGGTACGCCCATTCACGCATGTCTCCACGTAGAAGACGCTCTAGCTGAGAATCGAACCGGACAGCGTCTTACTGTGAGGTGAACAGATAAAAACAATTTGCCATGTCAAATATTATGTATTAATATGCAATATAACATAACTAAACCCTCTAAAACTTGTATGATTAATTATTACATTGACTCATTTAGGAAAATGATTAATGCAAATATAGATTTAAAAATCTGGTTTGATCTTTTAACACCATTTATAGTCACAAATAACTTTCCACATAAAATATACAGAGAAATTATTAATTCCTGGGAACAGAAAGGATTTGTTTGTTGGCTCCAATGTATCAAAAAACTAAAAGTTTTAGATATGCAAGTGTTAAAACAACATACAAAATTCCACAACAGGACTGGTTAACTTTACAGAGTATTCTGTCATATTCGCAAGATTTAAGTAGAATAATTAACAATTCTTCAGTTAAAGGAATAGCTAAATTTACAAAATACATATATGAAATCATATATAATGACTTTGACATGGGAAACAGTATTTCAAAATGTTACAAAATATTGATAAACTATAAAAGAGCAACCAAAACCTCATACTGGAAATATATAACAAAAGGACATTCAATACAGTTAACTGAAGATATTAAACAAATATCTCATTATCGATAAAATATACATCCTTTGTACAATACTGGAAAGTTTTTAATTGGAAATGCTTGCACAGAGCATTCTTAACCCCAGATAGTTCTTCCATAAAAGGAATATGTTGGAGATGTGAGCAAGTACACAATGCAGACTGGAACCTCATTTTCTTTGATTGTGTTAAAATTAAGCCATTTTGGAATGGTATTAATAACTTTCTACAAACTTTATTTAATGAATCGTTTTATTTAACTAAAGCTCTTGTATTATTAAATGTGAACGAAGGTCCTCATTTGAATAGGTCAAACATGTATCTAGTATGGACTATTCTTGCAATTTCAAGGAAGTGTATAACAAGAACATGGAATACAAACACAATACCAACTTTGGAAGACTTCTACAGACTACTGAAGACCACAGCATTATTGGAATTTAAAATCAAAGAACTAAGAATTTATGCAAAGTCATTTATGCATAACCCTTGGGGAAAAGTCTTATTGATTCATACTATACAATACTTGATCAGACACTGATAATAGATTGGACATACTTATAAAGTAACTGTATACATTAAGATGTGTTATAGTGTCAGGCTAATGTAAATAGTGTACATAGTTATTTAAGATATGTATACATACTATGGAATTCATTCAAATGTATTTGAAAAATAAAAAAATGAGAAAAAAAGAACCTGCTTTCTTTTACAGCACTATCTATGTTTGAAGTGCTATTTGACATTTTTAGATTCTTTCTAATATAAACATCATTTTTTACTGATTAGCAGTTTGGTGAGGATCATATGAAGAAAGGAAATGCTGGGGTGGGTGGGAAGGATAATGGCTTAGAGCAAAACAAAAGAGAGTGTATATATACAATGTGTGTGCGCACGTGCTTGTGCATGTCTTGGCGTCTTGTGCGTGTCGTGTGTGTGTGTGTGTGTGTGTGTGTGTGTGTGTGTGTGTGTGTGTGTGTGTGTGTGTATATGTGTGTGTGTGTGTGTGTGTGTGTGTGTGTGTGTGTGTGTGTGTGTGTGCGTGTGTGTGTGTGTGTGTGTGTGTGTGTGCGTACTCTATTGTATGGAATGGAGTACAATGTTAATAGCAGTTTTATCAACACGAGCAGATGGTCATCATGTATGAGTTAACAATCCAGTGGTGGCTGGTGACTTCAAATCATAGGGGGGCTGCAGGAGACAGCTGGATGGGTGTGGCCAACAAAATGGGGTGTGGCCAACAAGATGGGGTGTGGCCAACAAGATGGGGTGTGGCCAACAAGACGGGGTGGCTATGGTGCAATGGGATCAATGCTTCACATACTTATTTACATGAAATAAATGCTCAGTCAGTATGGCACATGCTGAATAGTCTACACAGCACAAATTGTTACATGCACACTTTGGTTTGAACACTTACCTCTGCGGTATACTGCAAACAGTAGTTCATACTCAGTTTCTGCACCTGAGGAGAAGCTGTCGTGCACCTTAGAAGCTGTGGTCTGGAACACACATCAGGTCATACTGGATTTCTCCCAACTCCTTTTTCATGGCGGCTCAAAAGGGACAGTTTTAAGTTTCCCAAAGCAAATAATATTCACATGACCCCCAGCTGGTTCCAAATAGGTGCTTGCAGTCTTGTTCCAGTTAGGGGTTTGCCACATCAGATCTGTTTCCATTGGTTCCTGTCCTCTGCATCTTGCTCCGTCACCACATCACTTCCTCTACCACATTCATAAATCTAATTACAAGTCCTTCCTCTTTTCTTCCCTGGCAGCTCCATCCTTAGCATCCTTCTCCCAATATACCTAGTAGCATCCCTCTTTAGCATCCCTCAGCACATGTCCAAATCACACTACCTTTGGGCATGCCTTCCCCTTCTTCTAGAGCCAACAGTAGCCTCCCCCCAATTTCTGCCTTCCCCCTCTTCTAGAGCCAACAGTAGCCTCCCCCCAATTTCTGCCAGCACCCTTTTGGTAAAGAGTAGTACTGGTGGTGGTGATTGTTAACTTGGGCCTCGACCAATCCTGTATCAAAATCTGTATTATCCCACAAAATTTTGTCAGGAGGTTATATGTGGTGATGCCCAGGCTTCCTGACATAACCCTCCCCATTTATCCGGGCTTGGGACTGGCACGAAGAAATGCACTGGCTTGTGCATCCCCAGTGGCTGGGTTACATAAGTGCTTGTAGTACTAGTATAGTACCAAATAAGTGCCTCTTGTGTTCTTCTGTATGGTGTTCTGTTACTTATAGATAAAGTCCATTCGTCTCTCTTTATTTTGTGCAAAATAATCAATAACTCTCTGGTTGAAGTTGGGTATACTCCGCATTAACTCCTTTCCTATGGAAAGCATAGCCAAAGCATTCAATCTGTCTTGCCCCATTGTAGAACAAAGAAATGTTTTAATCCTTTTCAGTGTTGAGAAACACCTTTCTGCCTCAGCAGTTGACATTGGTGTGGTGGCTATAATTAACAACACTTTGTAAGTCTGTGAAAACACACGGGTTAAGGAGTTGTCCAACAAGAATTGTAACATCTTGACTGCACTGCCAGCTGCTTTAAAGTCTTCATGTTGATACACCACTCCAAGTTCTGTTCTAAGCGGTCCCCTCATCAGGAATGGATAGCTGTCCATTGTTCCTGTGAACAGATTTTCTGGAAACTCTCTTATGTACGTTGAAAACTTTCCAGGCAGAAGTAACTGAGAAGCTTGAAGATGGCCAGTTTGTTGAAATCATGATGTTGCCTGGAACCTTATGACATCACATACTTCCTTTGCAGCAATTGACAAGGTCTCATGCAGTGGTTGGGAAGCTGATGGCCCTCGTCTACGTTTTGACTGGATGTTCTCTGTATGTAGGTACTGTTCTGCAATACCATCGATACCCGATCTGACAATGTCAATTGCATCCAAAAATGTTTGAACATCCTTTTCAACAGCAGTTGCATCTGTGGTACGACACTGAAGTTGCCTGTACAGAACATCAACATGGGGCATTATACAATGGAAGACAGCAAGCCAAAATTTAAATTGGTCATTTTCAAGTGATTGCAGTAGCCCATTTGCTTCCAGTACAGTTGCTGCACCAGATGTAGGATTCCTGCACAAATAATCAAAGCACTCTTCCAGCGACTCCAAGTTCTCGTACACTGCATTTACAGTACGGATGTTAAAATTCCACCGTGTTCCTCACACTCTTGGCATGCGTCGTGATACTATATTATCCAGAGCAGCTTGTCTTTGAGCTGAACGACTGAAAAAGGCTAGAATTCCACCAAGTGTGGAAAAAAATATCCTTGCTTCAGTGTTCTGTTGTGGACTCTTTGCATTACCAGATTAAGTTGGTGGGCATAGCAGTGTACATAGTAGGCATATTTAAACTTTTCTCTTATGATGGCCTGGACCCCATGCTGAATACCACTCATAACCGATGCACCATCATAACTCTGAGCAATCACTTTTTCATGCTGGTCTCCCACTACTTCCTTCAACTGTTGTTCTATCACAACAGCAATATGTTGTGCTGTCTGTCCAAGTGGTGTAAAGTATCCCCAAAAACGTTCCACCACCTGTCCATTGACAATGTAACGGAACACAATAGCTATTTGCCACGTCGCAGCAAAATCAGTGGTTTCATCTGCAATTACTGCTATAAATTTTGCAGTACAAATCTCTTTTTTTATTTCTTCTCTGCATACTGTTAGCATGCAGTCCAGGAGTTCATTTTGAATAGTTTTTGATGTTCCTTTGAAAACAGTTGAAGCTGTCATGTGGTCTAACAACTTCTTATCAAACTGGCTGACTAATTCTACTATTGCCCGGAAGTTTCCTGGATTCCTTGACTCTTCAGACTCATCATGACCTCTGAAAGCTAGTTCTTGTGCACCACACATCTTCATGCATTCTAGTAAAATAGACAGAACATAAATGTTGTCATCCACTTTCTTGTTGTGTCTTTCTACTGATAACTGGTATCCACTACTTAACTGAGACCTGATATCCACAGTTCCCAACACTGCTAGACTCATTTCGTTGTCTAGATGTTTAGCAGACACTTCATGCCTTCTGGACTTTTCTTCCAGTCTCTTCAGGTCATCCATACCCTTTGATGTCCAGGCATCCTCTCCACCAAATAACAAACATGGGAAGCAGTGCAAGCTGTTTGTTTCCTCACAACCACAGATCCAGGTGTGTTTATCATACACTGACCTGTTGAAGCTGCGTGTGTATGTTCTTGACCTACTTGTACCTGCAGACTCTATCTTCAAATCAGGTGTGGGTCTTCCAGTCCTCTTGATTCTTAACTTCTCATTAAGAGTCAACTCTTTAAAATTAATAGATTTCAGATAGGCCACTGTAACACTCTGCTCACTCTGTTCACTCATTCTGGTTATTGTAGTTGAGTTGTTGTAACTCTGAAATGAAGATATTGCAGAAATGATTTAAGTGCCACTGTTGTATACATGTAATGATTTACAGCTTCAGAAACAGCACTCATTTCATTGACATTCATTGACAGTGCCACAGCCATGATCTACCAACTATCTGGCTTGGCCTTGCCAGGATTAAAGACTATTAATGCATTTGTGATGCACACACTGTCACAGCTTACATTGTCTTTGCAGGACAAACAGAGGCAGTCATTCCATTGCCTCCGCTATACTTTCTGCTTTGATCCTTCCAGCATTAAAATATATCTGCTGCAGAGACTGTAGTCCCACAGCCTGTATGCATATTGCTTACTCCCTCAGAGTTTTGCAAAGCCAGAATTACAACACTAAATGGTTATTTAGTTCCAACACTGGCGACATGAAAGTCCCCCATCCCAACAGCCTACCAAAAGTACCTGGCTCAAAAACCTCTGAAATCAGAAAGCAAACAGTAATGAACTGCAAATGGCTGCATTAATTTATCCCATTGCACAGAAATGGTAGTTACAGGCTTGCCCAACAGCAGACTTTACCCAAACAGTCATCTTGCACAGCCATAACTGACAGTAAACAAGGGCAGTCACCTCAATGAATTCACAAACACCCCCCCCCCTTTACCTAATGAAGTAGCTGCTTTTTACTGGTCAGGATTAAAGTACAAATACTAACAACTGCATTGCATACTTTCATTTTGCTGACAGACTCACTATCACAGCTTGTGTGCATCAGCCAAGTACACATTTAATTTTAAAATTAATTTTACTTACCAGACTTTCTACAATAAAACATGGTAAATTCCTTGACCCCCCCCCCCCACCACCACCACACATATACAAACCACTCAGATTTCAGAGCTTCAGCTTCTGGTCGATCTTACTTGAGTGAAATAGACATTACTGTTGAAAATGTAGACAGAACTGCAGCTATTCACACAAGCATTGCCCCCAGCCCAACTCCCTACCCAGAGAAACTGCTTTCAGCCTACAGTGTTTAAGCGAAATAAATCACCATGGTTGCATTTATTTCACATCACAATAGCCAAGAACTTGCACATAATCTTACTTTATTTGCTGGTGTGTGTGTAAACTACAGGCCATTTCATTTCAGAGACCCCCCCCAGGCTATTTCTGACAAAAATGACTACTAAAAATGGCCAAAAATATCACACTGTATTATGTTATGTAACCACCATAGTCATGTACAAACTTCACATGCAGTAGTTTCCTTATTTGTATGCACAATATCTTTTAATTTTATTTTCCAGAAAAGGAGGATGCATACAGAGTACCAGTCCCAGACCAATACACATTTCCATTTCACATGTACTGATTCTGAAGTATTCAAGTACCACATATACCGATTTAAAAAACAAGGCATGTGTAGTACACTGCCTGCTTATTTTTAGATTATTCTAATGCAAGCATTCTACCCTAATTGAAAATGTTATGTTTTTCATTTTCTTATAATTATAGCTACTCTCAGACAATATAGAAGTGCAGTAGTAGTAGTGCTAATGACCCACCCCCTAAAAAATAATTATTTACACTCAGACGTCTTGTTCTGGGAAAATGTTAAGAGTACAACAAAGAAAAATATAACACTGCAGTGCAAGTTTGTTAAGAGGGAAGCACATCAGCTAACTTAGATAAATGTGTCACTGGACTGCTTGCTGTTGCCAAGTTAACCACTGAATATGATCACAAGTACACTAAAACAAACACATGAAACACTAATCCTCAGAGCCTCAGGGCAGGGTAAACACCTGGACTGCCATAAACCCATAAAAGTCAGCAGTTTCTGCATGTTGTAACTACCAATCTATTCAGCCTGTAGACACTCGGTCTCCAACTTCATTTGAGTGTGAAATAATTTTATAACTTAAAGCCATTTACTATGTGCTGTAACTACCAAGCTATTTAGCCTGTAGACACTCGGTCTCCAACTTCATTTAAGAGTGTGAAATTTTTATAACTTAAAGCCATTTACTTTGTGCTGCTATTTTTGGGGAGGGAATAGAATTCCTAGCCTTCTGATCTTCCAGAATCTAAGGGTTATTCTGCTCTTAAGTTAAGAGTCTCTCCACACTGTATAATTACTTATCTCTTGTGTATAATTAATCTGCATCCTTTCTGTAAAGTTGGTGCAATCTGAAGTGGGTCTTGGGGGAGGGCCAAATGAATGTTTAACTACCTCAGACAGTATTGTTTTGCCAGGTGTAGCCTGAAGCCAGTATGATTCACATTGGAGTGTATTAATCCATTGCATTAGTTAATCATTAAAATTTGTTCATTTCCAAGACATTAGCTTAAAATACTTTCAAAATAATAAAAAAAATATATATATATATATGTACACACAAGTTACCTGGCATTAAGCTACTTTAGGTGCAGAAACCAAGACTGCGAAGTGTGTAAACATTTATTCTTACAGGAAAAAGTACATTTGCTAGCATTCTTTCACTATGCTCAAAACCACAAAAGCTGGTATTTTAAAATACACTGCTTCCCTGTTTGCCAACAAGCTATCACTATGAGAGTCCAATCAAAACAAAAATGAAGTGGTAAAGAAAACAATATTTCAATGCCTTGGCTACATGACAGCTTGCTTAATATCTAGATGGGAAGCAAAGGCTGTGAAGAATCAAAAAAATAAATTACTTTTAAATACATTACTGGAGTGGAATGCCAGTCAAAATAAAGTATATAAAAAGACAAGCAGCCAACAAAATGCATTTTCTGAATACACAAAAAACAGTATAAAAATGACAGAAAACCAGAACATTCTGCAAAAGGACAGATTAAAAGCCAGGACTGTACTTGTGTCTACCTTGGATACTCTTTAAGTGCTCCTTGCCTGGACACATCTACCTTGGAGGGATACTCTAAACCTGAACACATCTAAAGTCACTACATGGGGGAGTGGGGGTACAAGTATGTCACAATTTGAAACGTCTCTGGCTGATGGCTCCGAGCCCATGACACATTTCATATACTCAACCTCAGAGCAAGAAATCTGGATAAGGCCATAAATAAAAATAGGACAAAGGTCAAAATACAGAATTTTTAAATGCTGCTCTTACAAACTTAGAAAGTTCAGTAGGTCTTGCATCAGTATGACTTGGGTATGAAATCTGAAACTCAAAAACACCTGTCAGTGAACTTAACTTAGCATACTAACCTCCTATGATATAATAAGCATAAAACAAAATGCAGCAAATATATGGAGCACAAAATGAACATGACAGGAGAAAGAGTAGCAAATGGGCTTTTCATTTAATGCACAGTAGTCCAGAGATAACACTACTAACTTCTCAATGCCAAAGACCAAATGCAGAAAGACCATCATTAAAAATCTAAGTTTTAACCTGGCTGTAGCACAAAATACTGAATGTCACTCTGTAAACATGCTAAAACACTTGATGTCATCAACATCAGTCCAATTTACCTCAGCAAAAATGCTTTTTTTTTCTTCTCCACCCAGAGCCTCATTTATCTAAAATAGATATATTTTTCAGAGAATACATAGCACTGCACAGATAGGCTGGCTTTATATAAATGTTGATAATGATATCAGTACATTTTCATTACTTATGATGCAATAAAAAGTATAAATTATAGGACTTGAACTGTGATATTAGCACAACGAAAGACTGATGCATTATTAATAGAAATGATGACTGTAAGGGCAATAAGGACCATACGTTGTGATGGGTCCTGTGGGTAAATACACTTAGTCTGACTAACTTTACTTTACATTAAGCCAGCCTAACTACTAACAAGCAAAGCAATACTTATAAATTTAAGTAGAAAACTAAAACTAACCCCTTACAATCTAGCTCTAGTAATAATCACTCAAACTTTAAAAGTAGCATAAAAAAAAACTCTATTCACTGACCTGTAAAAAGATAATTCATAATAGGTGCCACCTACAAGACACATCAGTGAATGAAAAAAAAAAAAATAAAATGCAAACTAACTATCCTACCACCTATTAATGCAATCAGTACCCCTTTGTTTGAGGCTGTTCTTCAATGATCTCTGCTAGGAATATAGAACAGTTAACTGCATTTTCTACATATACTAATATATCAGAGAGTTGGGCAGTAACAGTCCATACCGGTGTTTCTCAAACTTTTCTGATCGTGGCCCACTTGAATAAAGCATATAACTCAGTGGCCAACAAGCCTCTTTCATAAACCACATGACATCACATATCCAATGCAAACTAACTATCCTACCACCTATTAATGCAATCAGTACCCCTTTGTTTGAGGCTGTTCTTCAGTGATCTCCGCTAGGAATATACAACAGTTAACTGCATTTTCTACATATACTAATATATCAGAGAGTTGGGCAGTAACAGTCCATACCGGTGTTTCTCAAACTTTTCTGATCGTGGCCCACTTGAATAAAGCATATAACTCAGTGGCCAACAAGCCTCTTCCATAAACCACATGACATCACATATCCAGGTATACACAAGCACCAAAATGAAACATTTCCCAAACACTGACACAGTAATGAATAATTTTCCCCAGTAACCCGTTCATTAGTTTGTATTGTGTATGCACAAGCACTGAAATGACATAAATTATTTTGCCCAGTGGTCGCTTCAGCTGTCTGACCATGTATGCACAAGCACTTCCCTGATACACGAATGAATTTCCCAAACAAAATCTTCATTACTATGTCCAGGTATACACAAGCACCAAAATTAAACACTTCACAAATAGTAACACAGTAATTTTCCCCAAGTAACCCTTCATTAGTTTGTACTCTGTATGCACAAGCACTAAAATGACACAATAAATTATTTTGCACAGTTTTCACTTCAGCAGTCTGACCATGTAAGCACAAGCACTTCCCTGATACACAAATTCCCTATGCAAAATCTTCATTACTATGTCCAGGTATACAAAAGCACTGAAATGAAACATTTCCCTAAAAGAAAAAAAGTCCCCTTCAGTAAAATCTTCATTACTATGTCCAGGTATACACAAGCACTGAAATGAAACATTTCCCTAAAAGAAAAAAGACCCCTTCAGTAAAATGTCCATAGCCCAGAAAGATGAATGCTGTGCTTCTTATAGTCCCAAGAAACTGTGGAAAGCCCCACTAAGATGGCTGTATCTTGCAGTAGTAAACATTCACAGTGCAAGTAAGCTTAACTATTGCTGTAATTTGCTTAACAGTAAATGACAGGCATTCTCATGACTGATAAGTGCTTTCTGACTGCACCAACATTCTGAGATTGGAGGGATGTCAAGTAATCAAGCATAACATATGCTTATCCTACTTATGAAACACATGAATTAGCCAAAGCAAAGAATATAACAGCATGCAGCAGGGAGTAGTATTTCTATTCATTTTATATAACTGAAATGTATACTGTAATTAGACATGTCATGTCACACAGAGCATAACGCTTGAAATGAAGCCCAAAGCTGTCAAAGAGCATGTGATGGCAGAGAACTTTCATTACATGAGCAAAACATTTTTTTTTCTTTTCCACCAGCAGTGACCATTAAACTTTTACTATTCTTCAGTCATAAATTTTGACCGAAGCCACATATAAAGGCAGAAAGATGGAAAAAATCCTGATTTATATAATAGGTAATCATGCATTCCAGGAGACCACTGAGGAGCATAGTCCACTTTCACAATTGCTCCAGAGCATCCTCTGCTTAATCACTTGCACAGCCACTGAGTCACGTGTTGGCAAAGGGAGAGTGTAGGAATCAAACCCTGGACTACACTGCTCATTAATATCCCATAGTCTTACTCAACTAACTACAACACAAAATTCTACAAAGACAGTAAACAAAGGTCAGACCTGAAGCCTGCTTCTACAAGACAAAGATTGCACCACTGATCCACCTTACTGTCAAATGGGGATTGCTCAACATGAGATTCAAACCTACAACCTTGAGACTGAGTGTCCATCTAACAGCTCATCTAGCCTTGATATTAATGTTAGATAACATCCTGTGGAAAAAAACGGAAGGAATCTGTAGCACTGTCCATGTGTATACAAGCATAAAGGGAAACCTGCAAAGACAGTTTTTCAGTTTAAAGTGTTCTGTGTTACTTCCATGCTCCGATATTCTAGATGGTATCATGACTGCTTGATATGTATCCTCCAGTCCTTTTGTACAAACTCCTCAGTGAAGGAGTTGTTAATACTGTCCAGCTTTCAGACATCAAACAAACTTGGACATACATACTTCTAGGATATTGGCATGAATGTCTGTAAAACAAATGCTAAACAGTCTGTTCTTTTGTAATCTAAACAGGTTGGTTTCTGAATAACTATAGAGTCACCATTGCCCAAAACATATCTGCACATGGCAGCAGATGTAATGGGGCTTATTAGCTTAAACCTCCCGTCCTGGTTACTCTTGGGCTATTTCTGTGGATTTCAATATGTGTAAGTGAAGAAAGAGTAGGTTTTGTCTTGTTTGTAGGCAATTGGGATCAAAGATATTATGCTCTAGGAGGCTTGGTTACATTTTTTTTGTCTTTGCAGCCTCAGCATAAGTTATGGGCTTGTTGGTGTGCTGTGTAATTGACATGGTTTTATGAATATATGATTCTTACCAATTGTGGTGTAATGCGAGAGGTTAGTCTGGGACACCGAGTCTACCTACATGAAAATTTTATCTGTTGCTGTTGTGATGTCATGTATTTTGTCTGGTGTCTTTTGATGACCGTTGCTTTTATGTTACTTTTAATTGTTAAAATAAACTTATATAACCACTTCTGTTTTTGGAAGGTTACCTATAAATATATAATATAATAATAACAATAAAATAAACATATATACATTTAATAGCTAGTGCTCAGAACAAGGTGATCTGTGATGTCAGTAAAGGCACATAGTACGCTGCTTATAGATGTCTTGTACCAAGCATTAAACAAACTGTATGATTTTGCTGAGATGAGTAGACAAATTAGCAGACATAAGGCCCCAGTCAATGGCATCCATGCATTATGGCTAACCTTGGAAGTGACAAATACAGCTACTTTCATGGAATTTCCAGCTCTGCTGTGCATCACAGTCCTTGGTCTGGATTTCATTAAAGCTGAAGTACTAGCAAAACTATTAATAATCTTACTAAGCATAACACATATAATGTACCTTTGACTAGGAAATTCAGGGCTACCAAAACAGCATTTGTCATTTAACAAAGTAGGTCAAATAAGCCACAAAATTAAGTTCAATTTCCCATTCTGCTACCACTACCACAGCATTGTCTTCACTGATGAATGCCTTATAATCTATGACTGATACTGACATTTTATTACCAGAAACAAGCAAAATAAATAAGGGAAAAAACACACACACATGCACACACACACACACACGTGACCATGAGTTATAGCTCCATGTATGACTACATACAGCTCATATGTTTGCTTGAGATCAAATGAATGACCATCATTGTAAATAATGACCTAGAAGTATATTATTTAAGCTCACTATTCTAAGAACCATACAGTATAACCTATTATAACCCCCATGACCTGTCGATCTTTTAGCAGAGGAATCAAATATAATAATCCAGAATCACAAACAAATTTCAAATATTTTCTTATACTTAGTCACTACTGTATCACAGGTTTTGTTTTAGCAAGCATTTTCTGAAGGCTATGAAAACTGAGACTCACATTTGTCATTTAGTCACTACAATTCACAAAAATTTTCCAAAAAGCCACACATTTTGAGGAATAAACAACAAACATGAGGAAAATTGCAAAAGTTGAAAACTATACCCTCTGTATGATCATTTGCAAACACAAAACCAACCATAAATTGCAGCCATTTATGTGACTGCGTACCTCAGATATCTACTCAAGATCAAATGAATGAATAAATTCATAAACAAACATTTGACTTAGCTTGCTACTCTCAGAGCAGTATGGTGTAACCCATTTAAACTTTCCTCTCTGCCCTCTTAATTTCTTTGCTCAAGAATCAGGGACAAAAGAATCAAAAATCAGGAATACGTCTTAACTGTGTCAATCATTCTTTATATTCTATTTATACTTTGTTTTTTCTAGATATTTAAGTTATACTTTGCTGAACAGGTTATTCCCATTAGATCAATACTTATACTTTTATAAAGTTGCTAGAACAACAAGTTTGGTATCACTTAGCAGTACTTTTTGAAAGATTCATATACCTGATATTATTTAATGACTGCAATCAATAACAATTTTCCAGAAAGCTGCAAATTTTTACAAAGAACAAAACAAAATACTTCTCAACTTCTTTGATCAAGAATTCTGGGGAAAGCTAAAAATAAAGGGGGGGGGGTCAACAAAGGGCCAAATTATAACTATTGTTTTCTTTTACTTATTTGTTAACAGGTAAACCCATTAGATCATGTAGGACAGGAGATATATTTGTCGTGTGCACCACTATCCCACATTGGAAGACATCAGACATCTATGCCTAATGAAAACTGAATATAATGAAGCATACCAGATTGTGAAAATGAAGTGCAGAAGAAACCCTGGGCTTTGTACTCAAGTAGGAGGCCATATGTCAGTGTTGTTAAGGGAGCATATGGTAAAGGAGGATTTAACACGATAGAGAGATTTAGGTAGGAAAAGGCGGAGGTTTGTCCATTTTGGGTTAAGAATGGGTTGGTTGTCAATAAGCCAAGTTTCAGTGAGATTGAAGGAGGTTTCAGTTAGGGTGAGCAGGTCTGAGGGGGTTGTCAGCAATGGTAATAATTTTTGGATAATTTGGGTCAGCAAAATGTGCTTCACCCATTTTACTGTTGTACAGAATGCCAGTATCTGTTTTTCCCCCTAGACTGCCATCATGCTGTGTGCAGCACAATACACTTTGGCCCACATCTATGCTGGTTATCATAAACATAGTTTTTAATTGGGCATTGCATGACACATTCTTGCTCAAATTTTCAAATATTCTTCAGCAAAAAATAAATTTCTTTCACCATCATTTAAGTTTGCCACTCTGAACTGTTATAGCATGCTTCTCCTAATTAGCTGACAATTTAATTGAATTCAGTCTGCAGACTCTCTAGATGAGCTGCAACTTTGGGGCTATAATAGTCTGTCACTAAGCGCAGTAAAAAATATAACAATATCCAACAAATACTGCATACAAAAAGTATTGCATGCAACAATAGTTAAGCCTTTTTACATTTTGTAAGGAGATAAAATGGCTCATCATCTGTACAGTTCAATTAAACATTCCACTTTCTTCCAGCATATTACGCTACCAGCATATTACTATGTAATATTAAGATATCAGCTAAGACAACTTCAATAAAGCAATACATTCTGGATAACACAGAAATAAACAATTTGGTGTATTTGTGGTGAAGGTATTACATAGATATGTATTTGTTAGTCATATGGTGTTTATACAGTTGACAATGATCTGTGAGGGGTGGCATTGCACCTAATTTAAGACCAGACAAAAGTACATAAAATATGAGGCTTACTGGAGATTAATGGTTATTTGAGAGAAAACCATTTCATAGTCAAATAAAGATATCTGCTATGATCCACATGGGTGATGCCCTACACTAACTGCCAAGATTACCACCACAGAGGAAGGTATGCATTGACTTCACACAGACAACAAAATAAGGACACTGGATTGATTTTATTGTGCATAAAAAGCCTGCTGGATTGCCAAAAACTTAAACATGATGATAACAGTGGCATATTTTGCCAGGAAAGCAATTGCATTGCTAATCTGCCCACACTAGTTTATAGCTAATGAAAATGAAACATGACTAGAGTAGAAATTAAGACACTATCTTTATAGTAATGAAAGTAAACTAGAAGGAGTGGGGTTAAAACTCAGATAAGAGCAAAATAGTGGCACAGTGGGTAGCATTGTCACCTCACAGCAAGAGGCTGTTCAGTGTGGCTCTCAGCTGGGCTGACCTCTTTGCAGAGTCTGCATGTCTGCCTTATAGTTGTTCGGGTAGCTCTGTTCCTCTGTAAGATCCATGATTAGATTTTTTTCAGTAAAAATTGACAAGACTGTACTGTACATAACTTAAAATCAAACTGGATGCATAAATATTCTACACAGCTTGGTCCTAGTTGTTTACATTATTTCTTTCCCTTACCTCTTGAATTTGCTGCTTTATAATTGTCTGACTCTTTTAATGGTACTTCCTAGAGAACGAATGCTTGAAGACCAAGGAATTATATGATACAGGAACAACTTAATAGTATAGAGCTACCAAGCAAGAACATTTTAAAAATCTATTTGCTGTTATTAGCTAACAAACACCCTCTGCTTTAGATCTGGCAATCATTTTCCAATCCGTTTTACTATTTTATTTAAGCCTCAGTACTATAACATTCAAAAAAGGCTGTCCAACTTATTTAGACAACCTTAGCTGTGATCCATAAATAACTCACCTGTTGTCGTTGATTCCAATCCACTGATTCAAGCAGCAATAAATCCACCAGACCACCACAGACTGACTAGTCTAAAATTTTGTTGTAACTGTCTTGTTGAGCCAAAAAATAAAAAAAAAAAACTGTTTTAAGTTTTATAAAACTAAACACAACATACACGGAAAAAAAAGATCACTGGTCCATCCAACGCCGAAAACCGACTGACTGATTCTCGCTCTTTTCCCAGCACATAAAGCCCGGGAAGAGAGCGACAACCAATCAGTAGCATTTGCCCAGCAAGCACGTCATGACGTGCCTGCTGACGTCGCAGTCAGAGCCCCTTCCATATCTATGCGGTTTGTGAGTCAACCGCATAGATTTCTGGGAAGTTCTGGGCATCAGAATGATGCCTCCTTTGCTTCTCCGGGCTGCAATGAAAACATTGCAGCAACCCAGCAAGAATTTAGAAAAAAAAAAAAACGCTGTAGCGATTGAAGCGCGCAATGCGCATGCGTGTAATTTCAAGTCGCGGACTCGAAATTTAAGTATTTAAACTGTACAAAAACAGATTTTTTTTTTTTTTACATAAAAAAACTAAATAAACTACTCAGCTGTCTAGCTGAGGGGGCTGCAGTCCGGCAGCCCGATGCCACGAGCCGCCCCTGCCAAAACCTCATACTGGAAATATATAACAAAAGGACATTCAATACAGTTAACTGAAGATATTAAACAAATATTTCATTATCGATAAAATATACATCCTTTGTACAATACTCTAAAGTTTTTAATTGGAAATGCTTGCACAGAGCATTCTTAACCCCAGACAGAATCAATAAAATTAGTTCTTCCATAAAAGGAATATGTTGGAGATGTGAGCAAGTACACAATGCAGACTGGAACCTCATTTTCTTTGATTGTGTTAAAATTAAGCCATTTTGGAATGGTATTAATAACTTTCTACAAACTTTATTTAATGAATCATTTTATTTAACTAAAGCTCTTGTATTATTAAATGTGAACGAAGGTCCTCATTTGAATAGGTCAAACATGTATCTAGTATGGACTATTCTTGCAATTTCAAGGAAGTGTATAACAAGAACATGGAATACAAACACAATACCAACTTTGGAAGACTTCTACAGACTACTGAAGACCACAGCATTATTGGAATTTAAAATCAAAGAACTAAGAATTTATGCAAAGTCATTTATGCATAACCCTTTGGGAAAAGTCTTATTGTTGATTCATACTATACAATACTTGATCAGACACTGATAATGGATTGGACATACTTATAAAGTAACTGTATACATTAAGATGTGTTATAGTGTCAGGCTAATGTAAATAGTGTACATAGTTATTTAAGATATGTATAAATACTATGGAATTCATTCAAATGTATTTGAAAAATAAAAAAATGAGAAAAAAAGAACCTGCTTTCTTTTACAGCACTATCTATGTTTGAAGTGCTATTTGACATTTTTAGATTCTTTCTAATATAAACATAATTTTTTACTGATTAGCAGTTTGGTGAGGATCATATGAAGAAAGGAAATGCTGGGGTGGGTGGGAAGGATAATGCTTAGAGCAAACAAAAGAGAGTGTATAGATACAATGTGTGTGTGCGCGCGTGCGTGTGCATGTGCGCGCGCACGAGCACGTGAGTGTGTGTGTGTGTGTGTGTGTGTGTGTGTGTGTGTGTGTGTGTGTGTGTGTGTGCGTACTCTATTGTATGGAATGGAGTACAATGTTAATAGCAGTTTTATCAACAGGAGCAGATGGTCATCATATATGAGTTAACAATCCCTAGGTAGGAGAATATTCCCTTTCCACTTTGGATTATTTGATCTTAGAGTTAGTATATATAGAATTAGCATGGAGTGTGGGGGTGCATGGGGGCTTGCTCCCATGTGAAACACTTCTTTTTGGTTAACCTTTACTGGGGTAATCCTCAGAACATGTGCAGTGTGTGTCAACATTTTGCATTTCAATGTTTTGACATTGACCAAACTTCTGTCAACATTTGATGGATTGGTTTATTAGTATTGATACTGGCACCTCGGCGTTTCGTAAAAATCTACTGCCAATCATTAGCAGACTGGAGTTATGCTGTGGCAACTCCTTACTGGGAAAAGCTGAAAGACAAACAACAACAACAGGCTACACTACAGAGTCAGTGGTGAATTGCAAGTACTGAGAGAGTTGATTATCTGGTTTTAAAGTAGTTGTTTTTAGTGTGGTTGCATCTTTTGGAACAATATTAAGGAAGAAGTGGTATTTGCTACTGTTTAACTGAAGAGGCTTGTCTGGAGGATGTTGAGAGGTAGCAGCATGTATAAATGTTTAAATGAACTTTTGCATTGTTCTATCTTTTTCTGCTATATTAAATATATACTGTAGTATTACACTATAATAACTACTGTATAATTTAAATTAGTAAGTGCAACATAAAAGAGCTGCTGTATTTAGGCAATAGTATTTAAGCATTTTTAATATCAAGTGAACATCAGATGGAAGGTCATTTTACTGCTGTATCTGTTTATAGTTTAATAAAGTTCTCCCTTTAAGGGAGGACAGGAATTAGCCATACAAGTATACTGCAACAGTCAAGGCACACAGACACACACACACACACACACACACACACACACACACACACTATCAGCATTATGTCTGCAGATCCATGGCTATAGTTCAGGAATTTTCTTGTAGCTCTTCTGAGGTTGTCATGTATCAGTTTTATGTCTTTCTTAGTCAGGCAACAAGCTTCTTTTGAGGACGAGAGGATTTCAGTGGTTCTTAAATTCTCCGATCAAGGCTTAGGATGGAAGTCATCAGTGCTTTGAAGTCTGGAACAGAGAAAGGGAGGGAAGGGATTTTATGAGACACCCTTAATGAGGACACCATGAGCTTATGGAACTGAAATGCAAATCTGAAGGCACATGGGATGAAACTGAATACACACAAGACAAGGGTCATGGCAGCAAATGGAAGAATCAAACATAGCCTAAAATTGAAATAAGGAAAACAGTGGAGCAGAACAGCACCTTCAAGTATCTGGGAGGTATAGATGAAGTGAATAGAAGTTTGAGCAAGGAGGTTAAAGCTAGAATCAGAGGCACTGCAGCTAAATGGCACAAAATGTAAAAGGGTAGTATGCAACACAAGAATGCAATGGCACAAAGTATAAGGGGTAGTATGCAACATAAGAATGCAAAGGAATCTGAAAAATGAGCTGTATTAAACAGTGGTGAAAGCAGTGCTTTTGCATGGCACAGAAACCTGGGCAGTGAAGGCAGAACAGCTGAGGAGTTTTGAAGAAGTGAAGTGTCTGAGGAGCAGGAGCGGCCTTAGATCAGTTGGTGCCCTAGGCAAAAGGTCTCCACAGCGCCCCCCACCACACTACCCAGTGCCTCCATCTTGGTCTACCTACTCAAATGAATACTGAAAAAGTGCCCCTGCTAGAGTGGCGCCCTAGGCGGCCGCCTAATTGGCCTATGCCTAAGGCCGGCTATGCTGAGGAGGGTAATAGGATGCGCACTGGAAGAAAGATGAAATGAGGACATTACAGGAGAAACCAAGGTAGCCTCAATTAAAGTGAAGGTCAAGAAAAACAGATTACAATGGTTTGTTTATATGTGCAGGAAGGGAGAAGACAGTTTAGTAAAGCAGATTTGGGAGTAATAGGAAGAAGGCAAGAGTAAACAAGAATATCTAGCCAAGAGATGGCTGGATTGTCTGATAGATACCTGTGACTAGACAGAGTAATGTAAGATAGTAGCACAAAATAGACAGAAGTGGCAACTGTTGATGGAAAAAACGACCCCCTGCAGAAATGGGATAAAGGGGGTTGATGGTGATGGTTATGGAAAGCACTGATATATTCCGAATGATATCATATAAAGAAATTCTACAGCAGTAGACATACATATTACTAATGCATCTCCTGGTATCACAAACCATTTAACAGTTAATAAGTATTTATTCATTTGCATTTTGGTGCCGAGTTGTCTGACTAAGCTGCAAGCCCATATTCAGTGAAGGTTCATAGGAAAGCTCCACTGTTATAAGTACCATACATATAGTATATAAAATTACAAACAGACTGAGATTTTAGTGGGCATAGATAGACTGGTTCAGCTACTACTATTACAGATATTTGCAACCTAGAATAAGTAACAGTTCATCATAGATGAGTTTATCTGTTGTCTGTGTGATATTAATTTCCCTAACATATTAAGATAAAACATAAGCAGTACATACACTTAGATAATATCTAGTCTTTACAAATAATATGTGTACAGTAATTACTTCATGATGTACTGAGAAAAAACAGTAGTAGTACATATGGTTGGATAATGCAGAGACTATTATGTACAAACAATAAAATATACAAAGTAGCTTCCTAAAGATGGATTGAAACAAACCACCAATAGTGCTTGGCTGGGTGGTACATATTAAAATCAGCAGGAGAAGATTACAGTAAGGAAAATGAGAAGGCACTATGCAGCACTAATGGAATTCTACAGTATACAGCTAAAACACACGTACAACTGGGTGTAATGTTGTAATATTTGTCACCCAGTCACCAAAAATGTTTTGAAAACAGAATCAGTACATCAACTGTATGACTTACGGAATGCTGTACTGGTGCTTTGGGACACATACCCATAATCAACATGGCAAATTATATTTTTATTTATTCTGTTTGTATGAGCCTGGTGCCTCCATAATCCCCTACCATTTAAAATTAGCTAAGGAAAAATTTAAGGCTGTACCACCTTAACAAACAGAATTAATAGAAATTACTGTTGCTGTTACTGGCTCTTGTGACATGCAAATGAGAAAATTTATGGTATGTACTTTGGGGGAATACAATAAAATAACACATTCCATTTTTTTTTTAAATAATAATAATATGAGTACTGTTTAAATTGAATATATTTATAATTCTGTTAAAGCTGGTGCAACTAATTCGACAAAACTGTTGATGTGGTTTATGAACTTTTTTAAGTTATTTGAATGTAGGGTGGTAGGCTAGCTATAGTAAACAATGTCTAAAATTACACAATGACAGATTATGACAGGTTCTGTTTGTGTGAATAGCCATAGTAGTGAACACATCTTCATAATTATGATCACAGTAATGACTTAAGCAGCATGGTATGAGATAGGTAGAGTAAAAAAAAGACATTTGACCAAGGAACGTTCAAGCAATGAGAAATTTGGAAGAAGACTCCTAGGATATATCAAAATTCAGGTGACTGGGAGAAGGGTGGATTGACATGATATACACAATGCGGAAGCAGTCTCTTCAACAGTGTGGACACAGGGGAGTCTCTGCACAACAAGAGGGGTCTTTGACTAATTAAGTGATCCAAATACAGTTAAAGCAATTATCTTGGGTTAGGCAATGATCCCAAATCAGGTTTTGAAAAGTATTTTTGCTAATAAAATTCTTCAAGTCACTAGGCATCTTTATTCAGACTCATCAATTTGCGAATAATGTCTTCTCTAAATGAACAAATGAACTATGACTAAGGCTAGAATGAATGCTTCTTCTGTATGATAATCTTAATTTTCTGTTGTGACAGTGTCAAATTAAGTGTGTGCATAACAATGGACTGGTAGTGTTATGGAGAAGATTGAGTGTAAAATACAGGTGTGATGGATGTAGCTTGTTGATGAGATTAGAGCCATAGCTATGACCACTGGGCAGTTCACCTACTGGTGCCACCTCCACAACCCAAACTCACAAGCTGAGAACCAAAACAAAACAATGGTTTGGAAACTCCACGAATGCTGTCTGTAGCAAAGAATCTCTTTTTACTAGCCTCTTAATGCAGTTACTGACTACCAAACACATTAATGTACGGGTCTATGTTAAATCTTCGAACGCTGGAAATGTCGAATGTCATATGGTCGAGACCATATGATCGACATTTCAAGTGTTCGAAGATTGACTTTTAATGGTGGCGTATGGTGCAAAATGGGAGAATTTCCCTTTTCTGCTCTGAAGTGCGGTCTCAGAGTTGGTATATTTAAGTAGGGGATGTGTGGGGGTGCAGGGGAGCTTGCCCCCCTGCTCGCACTGTTAAGGTGTGTTTTTCTTTTTTTTTTATTCTATATTCGAACTTCCAAATGTTGACCATATGGTATTCAACATTTTGGACATTCGAATATTTAACATAGACCCTAATGTCGATCATGTCTGAACTGATCGAAGGAAGGACACTGAGGAAACTCGGAGCTATAATATATAACATTAAGTATCCTTTTTTTGTTTATTTTGTTCTTTATTTCTTTGTTATTTATAGCACTTTGTGTACTGTGTATTTTTCTAGCGAGTTTCACTGTGTGCGAGGTATTAACTGGAAATTGTCCACTTTTATTAAGCATCTGTTGGGTTGTTTATTTCTGATAACTTGTTGCAGTTAAACTCTTTCTTCTAGAGGCTCCTTTAGCTGTTTAAAACTTTCATTTAAAGGCTCACTGCTGCTTTTCAGCTGTGAGATACATTTCTGCAGTTGTTCTAAGTAGTGGGGATATTTGTAGCATTTCCATATTCAGGCTTGTATTTGGGCCTAGTGTTTGTGGAGGCTGTGTGTCTCAGCACATATTCAGGGACATCTTGGTTTAGCCAGAGCCATCAGGCATTTCAGTGAGAGAGAATTGTTTGAGGTCATTAGCTGACTGAGGTCACCTGGACTACAGCTTAGACTAAGCACCTCATTGGTTCTTTTGAGATTTCTTTCTTAAAAGCTGTCTCACATTTCAACTTTCTGTTACCTAAGAAATTCAGTTGTGAGTGTTCTGCCATTTCACACTGAAATGATCAAAGGAAGGACTCTAAGGAACCTCGGAGCTATAATATATAACATTAAGTATCCTGTTTTTGGTTTATTTTGTTCTTTATTTCTTTGTTATTTATAGCACTTTGTGTACTGTGTATTTTTCTAGCTAGTTTCACTGTGTGTGAGGTATTAACTGGAAATTGTCCACTTTTATTAAGCATCTGTTAGGTTGTTTATTTCTGATAACTTGTTGCAGTTAAACTCTTTTTTCTAGAGGCTCCTTTAGCTGTTTAAAACTTTCATGTAAAGGCTCACTGCTGCTTTTCAGCTGTGAGATACATTTCTGCAGTTTGCTTCCCACCCTCCCTTACTGTTGGTATAGTGTTTTTATAGTTGGTGGCTTTGCAGTTGCCCGCCCCTAGTGTAAATTTGATCTGGGACCCTCCTCCCAGTCTAGTGTCATTACCTCATTCTACCCAGTACAGGGAGAACATTTGAGAAGGCCAATCAGCTTAGTTTCTGCTACCCCTTTCTCTCTTTTCTTTCTCTCTTTCCACTAAAAAAAAAAAAAAAAATTATCTGCTTTTACTGTATTTGTGTTTCTTCCTACTTTATTTTGCTTTTGCGTCATCTTAAAAGTACACAATTGTATTTATTACTGCTTGGTGTAACTCATTCTAAGCCTTTTAGTTTAAGCACTTGGGCTTCAGACCAGTTGTTTTACATTAAGAAGGTTTGTGGTCTGCACTGTAGTGGCAGGACAGGTAGCTTACATCCTTCTAAGTTGGGAACTGCTGATTGAGGGCTCAGTGTCTGTTATTCTAAAAGTGTATTAATTCTGGTTTAAGCACTTGGGCTTCAGGCCAGTTATTTTACATTAAGAGGGTTCATGGTCTGCACTCTTGTGGGAGGAGAGGCTGGACTCTGCCCATCTGAGCTGGGAATTTCTGGTTAAAGGCTTATAGTGCCTGCATATTTGAACTGCTTCTTACTGAAATTGGTACACCTTGTTTGCTGTAGCATAGACTAGATCCAGGCCTGCTGAATCTAGCTTTGTTTGTATAACTTGAGCACTAATCCAGGCATTCTTTAAAGTATTCAATTGTATTTATTACTGCTTGGTAGTAACTTGATTAAAGTGTAGCTATCATTCTAAGTATTTTGGATTAAGCACTTGGGCTTCAGACCAGTTGTTTTACATTAGGAAGGTTTGTGGCCTATACTGTGGTGGCAGGACAGAAGTGTATCCCTCACTGGTATCCTTCTAAGTTGGGAACTGCTGATTGAGGGCTCAGTGTCTGTTATTCTAAAAGTGTATTAGTTCTGGTTTAAGCACTTGGGCTTCAGGCCAGTTATTTTACATTAAGAGGGTTCGTGGTCTGTACTCTTGTGGGAGGAGAGGCTGGACTCTGCCCTTCTGAGCTGGGAATTTCTGGTTAAAGGCTTATAGTGCCTGCATATTTGAACTGCTTCTTACTGTAATTGGTACACCTTGTTTGCTGTAGCATAGACTAGATCCAGGCCTGCTGAATCTAGCTTTGTTTGTATGCTTGTTGTTTGTTTGCTTGTTATTTCCCTGAAAAGCTAATTCTACCTTAAATGCGGCTTTTCAGCGCTTCTGTGGATCCCTAGTGATATCTGCATTGCTTACTGTACTTATTTCCTTGTTTCACTTGAAAGAAAGTTACTGTTTGTCGTATTTGCATTTAAGTTACCTGTAACACATTGCATTTAAGTTACCTGGCACTTGCTCACTAAAGCAATTATATAAGTCAGCACTATAAAAATTAAAAGCACTACACCCTCACAAACTCCCCTTGAGTACCTTGTTCCCCATTGGCCCTTTTTTTCAATTATAAAGGAATTCCCAATACTATTCTAGCATGTCCAAAGGTCAGTTGTCAATCTTCTCTCCGGTCCAGCTGGTGAATCTGGGAATCTTGAGGCAATGTTACAACTGCCTTATGTACACAGACAACCCTCTCCTCCTCCCAACAAATTCCAACACATGTGTGAGATGCAACCATATAGCCAAACTGGAGGCTAAGCTCTCTCAACTCAGTACTGGCGTAACCAGTCAGGAGGAGAAGGAAACCACACTCACTACAATTCCAGTCTCACATAGACCTACCACGACAGCAAACCAAACACATAAACACACAAAAACATACTTGGAGGCTCTAAATAAAAATCTGCCTAAGCAGCAGAGACCTCCAAAGCAGACACCCAAGCAACCGCTACCCCAAAACAAAACACGTGCAACACATAGCTCACAAAGCCAGTGTGCTGAACAGTCACAGCCCTTAAGGCTAAACAACACACCTGATACACTTGTAATAGGTGACTCTGTCATCAGGCACACTGACGTCCCGCTCACCAGGCTGAACAAGGAGAAGGTCACGATGAGCTGCCTTTCGGGCGCTAGGATCCACCACATAACACAAGCACTCAGGTCACTCCAAGGCAAGTACAAATATGACTCAGTCATTGTCCATGCTGGTGTGAATGACCTGAGACGTACCTCCCTGTACTACATGAAAAGAGACATAGAGGAGCTCTCTGAGCATGTAGCCCAGGCCGGTATGACCCTGACCTTGAGTAGCATCTTACCCTCACCAAGAATGATGCCACAATATGAAGACAAGATGATCAATTTCAACAATTGGCTTAAGTATTGGTGTCATTCAAAGGGGATCCAATGCCTGTCAGCCTGGGATGACATGCTCGACAAGCCACGATGCTTTGCTAGGGATGGCTTGCACCTGTCACCCCTGGGCTTTCAGATATTGGCAAAGGCTCTTGCTACCCCCATAGTGCCTTTTTTAGGCAAGGCTCAAAAGACAAACCCACCTCCATAGGTATCACAAGGGATAAGAAACTAAGAGTAATGCTACTCAACGCCAGAAGTCTAAAGCTCAAGATGCACGCACTCGAAACTCTCCTTAGCATGGAGAACATCGATATCTGTGCAGTAACAGAAACCTGGTTCAAGGCTCCCGAGAGCACCCCAGCACTACCAGGTGATACCTCATACCATGCTTTTCGGCCCCAAAACTTGGACCGAATCACAAAAGGAGGGGGAGTATCAATATTCGACAAAGATACCCACACCTCCAGGTTGGTGGCACAGCACGAAGCATCAGAGACTATCCATGTGCAACTAACAGTGGGTAAAACTGCCTTCCAGTTTATAGCCTGCTACAGACCACCCTCCCAAACCCAGGAACCCCACTCGGCCTTCCTGAGAACACTGGAAAATATTAAGGTCTCTCCAAACACCATTATACTAGGCGACTTCAACTACCCAAACATAGACTGGGAGCATTACTCTAGCTCCAACACCCTAGCCCAAAGGTTCCTAGAATTTATAAACTCAAATGCTATGGAACAACTTCTTACCACTCCCACAAAAGGGGAAAACATACTGGACCTGATCATCACCAACATGGGGACTTTATGCTCCAGACCAGAAGTGCATCCCTCACTGGTAAGATCAGACCATAAACTAATCTCACTGGATATTCACATCCCGACCCCACCCCCTGCCCAGAAAATCACAGTGAAAAACTTCTCTAAAGCAAATTTCACACTCCTCAAAACTGAGGTGGAATCCTTCAAAGCCCCCAGGCCTGTGGAAAATATGGCCCAGACCGCAGAATCCTTTATAAACGCATTCTATGAACACCTTCAGGAATGCATGGATCATGCAATCCCAAATAAAACCAAGACCCAATCCTCCAAAGGCAGACGTCCTGTCTGGTGGACCCCAGCCATAAACAAACTATACAATAGAAGGAGGAAGCTACTACATGATAGAGCAAAATCCCAAAAAGGGAAGGCATCTCTGATCAGTATTAGCAAAAAACTATGGGCACTCATAAAATCGTCTAAGGCCAGCTTCGAGAGAAAAATTGCACAGGCCACTAAAGATAATCACAAGGCTTTCTTTAGTTATGTTAGTAACCAGGATGGGAATTCCCAGATATGCTCAGAATTAGTCCAAAATGACAAAAATACACTGAACCCACAGACATTGCCAACATGCTAGCTAACAGGTTCAGCGCAAACTTCTCCCCCCCCTCCCCACCAAAAGGGCAAATATCTATCCCAGCAGAGTGCTGCCCCCCCCTGACATCTCAGATGCTCAGGTAAGAGCCACCCTCTCCAAAGCAAAAAACACAGCATCAATGGGACCAGACAGTGTCCCGGGCTGCGTCCTACATGAACTCCAAGAAGAGCTAAACCCAAACATAAAACTACTGTTCAATCTCAGCCTTACTACAGGATATGTACCCAAAGAGTGGCGTACAGCAACAGTGGTCCCTGTCCACAAAGGTGGTGCCTCAACAGATCCCGGAAACTATCGCCCCATAAGCCTGACTAGCTTGGTCTGCAAAGCTATGGAAAGGATCATCATGGACCTCATAAATAAAGATATTGGGGACCTACAGACACCAGATCCTACCCAGTTCGGCTTTGTTAAGGGCAGATCCTGCCTCTTAAACCTGGTCGATTTCTTTGAAATAGTCACCAAGGCCATTGACGAGAGGAAGGTGGTCCACACAGCCTACCTGGACCTCGCAAAAGCCTTCGATACAATACCCCACTCAGGCATTATAGATAAGCTCACCAGCTTAAATATAAACCCCTATGTCACTAGATGGGTTGCAAACTGGCTCAAGGACAGAACCCACATGGTTAGAATTGCTGGAGCCATGTCAGACTCCAAACCAGTTACAAGTGGCGTCCCACAATGCTCAGTCCTGGGGCCTCTTTTGTTCAGTATATATTTCTTGGAGGTACAGGCCAACACGGAAGGACTGTGGCTGACCAAGTTCACAGATGACTGCAAACTGGGTTCCATAATCGACTCTCCAGCCGACACAAGCATCCTCCAAAAGGGCCTCATAGAAACAGACAACTGGTGCCAGAGCCATGGCCTCAGGCTAAATGCCAAAAAGTGTATAGTCATCCCCTTTGGCAAAAACAAAATGCCCACAAATTACCACATAGGTAGTAATCCATTAAGTACAGAAGAAGTAATTAGGGACCTGGGGACCCAAGTTGATAGCAATCTCTCATTTGACAACCACGTGGCCAAAGTGGTAAGAAAAATATTTTATATAGCCCACCTAATCATGAAGGGATTCACATCTAGATCAGGGGAGGTCATCGTGCCTCTTTACTCATCCCTCATCAGGCCCATAATTGAGTACAATGCCCCTTTTTGGATGTACCTTACCAGACACCTGCAGCAACTAGAAAGACCCCAAAAGTACCTTACCAAGAGAATCAAAGGGCTCAAACAGATGCCATATGCTGCCCGGTTAAAGAAACTCCAGCTCTACTTAGTGGCATACCGCCTGCTCAGAGGCAATTTGTGCCTGACGTGTAAAGCCATGTCCAACCCGGAATTAATGGACATGCTGCACCTCAGAAAATCCAAATCCCATCAAGCCACGCACTCAAGAGACTTGAACCTCAGCACTGAAATAAATAGGACATGCTGGAGGGACAGATTCATAACTCAGAGGCTCCCTTCACTCTGGAATAAAATCCCAGTCCAGGTTAGGCAGAGTCCCTCATTGACTCTCTTCAAGAGGAATCTTGATGAGTGGATGGGAGATCGTAGATTTACCCCGGGTATCACTTCTGTGTCACTGTTAGACAGAGGCACAGTATACTAACCTCGAAAAAGGGCATAGCAAAATTAATTTAAAGTGGGTGGCGAAAGCCAAACACACTCTGGCTAGGCTTATAAATGCCCTAGGGCAGATAGCCTAGTATGAACCTATGAACCTATGAACCTATAATGTACATGGCTGTGATAACAGATGTTGCTAGTTAAACGAATGCTGATACTACAGCCGTGTCCTGATCAACAACTCTTCTGAGGTGCTTGTCATGCCTCCTGATAGCAGGCACCTGGGGCAGCTGCCCTGCCCTATCTATGGAACTGCACAAGAACCCAACAATTCAGTCTGTTCAGTACCACACAGTGATAGTTGCTGGATCTCAAAATAAAGGCAGGCGTGCTATACATGAATTCTTACATGGGAATGAAGTGGTTTGTTACATTCATAGACATGATGAGTGCAAAGATCAATTTGTAAAGAACTATTGCAAAAAACTAGTTTTAGCATGGTAGTCAGACTCAGAAACAGTATGTGACTGTATACACCCAAAATGTGTGAATTATTTATTTATTTATTGTTACCTCTCTATTTCTCCATGGAGAGGGAGTTATCTTTAATAAAACCAAGATATTTTGCAAAATGGGGGATGCTCGACTGAGGTACTATTGCCTGAAGTGATACACATGGTATGATCTTTACAGCTTATATTGCTGTTTATAGTAGATTATACTTTTGGCAACCATAACATTTGAAACAAAGTTTCAAGCATCAAAAATCCTGCCTGGAGCTTTGTTCTCTTTTGGAACTAGTATCTGCCAGGTACACAATGGATGAGTTCATCTACATATTGAATAGAATGGATGCCATCACATTTGGTTTACATGTATTGAAAGTGGCATAGGGATTTATATAGTCTTTTCGCAAATACCCCTGAGAAAGTGGTTGGGGTCATATTGAGCTGTTTTACATTTTCCTTTATAGCTTCTGCCTTTCAAATAATTACTAAAGCAAGTTAGTATGCATGAATCTGGACAATTACCACTTAGCCTGTTAATAAGTGCATCATTATGAACAGCACTAGATTATTTGGAAATGTTAGGAATACTGCAGCACAGACCTGGCCAGGATTAAGGCCATTCCCAATAAACTCATCAAGTGAGAAAAAGGCTGTTTTGGTGCAATAATAAATCTTAAAATTCTAATCACAGATTTAATACAGAGATGAGCCTAAAGTTAATGAATTCACTGGAAGTATCATTATTATGGAAAGGGAAAGTGTAAGTCTCCTTTCACAAGGTAGGAACAACCTCTTCTGATATGATTTCATTTATTAGAACTGCAAGTCGTAACACTGAGATTAAGGTGCTTATTATATTGCATGTCTCATGGGGAAATGAGTAGGAACATTTGACAGAAGCAAGCAGGAAGAGCAGTAACCAGTCGTGACTGACTTTACAGGGTATGTTTCCGTCTTGCAGGCTGTTTACACCAGGTCAGCAGTGCCTTCTAAATTCCAGGTCAGACATAAAAAATGTTATATCATTAAAATGACTGTCCCCTTGAAGACTGGCAGTTGGTGTGGAGGTTAAGCCTAGTGTTATCTGCACTCAAGGTACATGGTTTGACTCTGACAGGGCACATAATAGAGGGGCAGTTTCCACACACACATGCTATCTGAACATCTAAGTCATTTACTTTTGGGGGAAGGGTTGGCATAATGATTAAGGTGTTTACCTCACAGACACAAAATACAAGGTTTGAGTCTCACTTTGGATAGAAATTGGGTAGGCTTAAAATGTACCACAAAGGCAGCTAGCTTAGTAGTTACCCATGAACCTATGTACTTATTTTACGTAAAGCCATAGAATGAATTATCATGGAAATGATCAGCAAAGACATAGGCAACCTTCTTACACTGGACCCAACTCAGTTTGGCTTTGTCCAGTGAAAGTCATGTTTACTAAACTTGGTGATCTTATTTCAGAGGGTCACCAAGACAATGGATGAGAGGAAACTGGTGCATACTGCCTACATGGACCTGGCTAAGGTGTTTGATACAGTATTCCACTTGGGTATAGTTGGCAAACTCACCAAACCGGGCATAAACCCCTACATAACTCAGTGGACTGCCAGTTGGCTCATGGAAATGTCAGGACTGGTGAGACAACCTCCACTAACAAAATCGGTCACCAGTGGAGTACCTCAGGACTCCATGCTGGGACTGCTCCTTTTTGGCATCTACTTCTGGGAGGTAAAGGCTAATGTTAAGGGCCTTTTTGCTGACAAAGTTCATAGATGACTGCACATTAGAAGCTATGATAGAGTCCCCCATGATACGAAGGTCTTACAAGAGGGTCTAATATAGACACATGATTGGTTCCAAAGTCACAGATTAAAACTCAGTGCCAAGAAATGTGTTATAGTATCTTTTGGAAAAACTGACACCCAGGCTAATTACTCCATCAATAAGGCACCCCTAACATTTGATGTGGTAGTCAGGGATCTGGAAACATATGTAGACAGTACTCTGGCCATTGACCAGCATGTGACCATGGTAATAAGAAAATCATTCTATATCTCCAACTTATAAGTAAGGGCATGGTATCCAGGTCCAATAGTGCCTCTTTATTCTGCCCTTAGCAGACCCATCATTGAGTATGATGCCCCCTTTGGCATGTACCTGACCAGACATATGCAACAGTTGGAAGACCCACAAAGGTTCCTTACCAGGAGAATCCAGGGTATAAACACATTGTCCTATACAGATCATGTTATAGCCCTGTCTCTATACTCTGTCTCCTACAGGTTACTGAGAGGCGATCAATGCCTTGCATAAAAGGCATTCTTGGATCAGCTGTGATGGACCTTTTGCACATCTGCAGAATGAACAACATCAGAACCACTAGATCCAAGGATTTAAATTTTGCTTGTGACAAGAATAAGACATCATGGAAAGACAGATATGTGTCTCAGATTATCCTCATGTTCTGGAACAGGTTCCCCATCTATGTTAAGTAGAGTCCAGCCCTAACCCTATTTAAGTGTAACCTTAACCAATGGATGGGAAATCAGAAATTCACCTGTGGTCTGGTCCCCCATGTTTCTGTTTCTCCTTAACCCTATTTAAGTGTAACCTTGATCAATGGATAAGAAATTGGAAATTCACCCTGAGCCCCCCCTCATAACCTCTAGAAACTTCCTAACATACGCCCTGTTAATAAACACTCATGATACATAGGAAAACAAGTGGGTTGGATTGCATGGCTAGGCTTATAAAGAATCTGGTGGTCATTAGCCTAGTATATACCTATGAACCTTTAAGGATCATGAACAAAGTGATGAAACGGAATGTGGCATCTCTATTCTGTTCCACCATTTTAGCGACTTCACTACTGGGTAGTTGCTGTTTTACTTATATTTTCTCATAAAAATAATGATTTTATGTGAAATGAGGACTTTAAAAAAGCACAACATCACAGCTTCATGTTGAGTGGCTGTGATGAATGCTACTTAATGACATCTACTCACAGACAGAAACTTTCCTGATTTGGCTTCCATATATTCCCATGGCATTTAAAAATATTGTGCTATGTGTTTCAGGTATACACACAAACAATTTGTTGAGAGAAAGAGACATATTTTGAGAGAGAGAGAGAGAGAGAGAGAGAGTGTGTGTGTGTGTGTGTGTGTGTGTGTGTGTGTGTGTGTGTGTGTGTGTGTGTGTGTGTGTGTCTCTGCTTAGAATATTAAAACTACAGGCAGTACACGTCTGCAGTTTAAATGCTGATGAACCGTTCTTAATTTACATAATTCTTTGCCTGGAAGTGGTAACACATTTATAACACTAAACATTTAACAAGTTAATTGATTTATTACAAGGAACTAGAGAAATGGGACAGTGAATGGAAAGATTGTTAAAACTACTTGGAACAGGTCCACGTACTAACACTGTTGCAATGATTTATGGTACCAGTTACTGACTTTATAGAACAATATTACATTTCCAAGGTTTTGGTGCCTTTAGCTTCCTAATCATTATTTATTTAAATTTAACTTGATTAGCATATATAATAAGTAATGAAAGTAAGCAATTAGTAGTCTGGTTTAAACAATGAGATATATTTACTGCACTGAATTACATCTATCCATTTTTTTCGTGTGTGTGTCTATATTGGTAGCAGTTATTTTGAATGAATCACAGTTCATTGAATTACAAGTGACTGATTAAAACTGACAAACTCATTTGACTGAAATCACATTTGCCAGAATCATGACTGACTGAAAATTGTGAAGTAAAGAAGTAATGGTTCACTGTGTGTTTTTTCTCTTTTAACAACTGTTGTGTGACTGTGGACTTAGTATATTTAAGTAAGGAGTGTGGGAGTATGGAGGGGGAAGGGGGAGGGTTTGCCCCTCCTGCAAAAAAACATTTTTAGGTATGTTTGCTCTAATAAAGTTTTATATGAAATGTGTCTGTACATCAATGATTTAGTGTGTATGTTTTTCCCTGTTTTCTCCACTGTTGTGCAATTGTGGATTTAGTATGTTTTAGTTAGGGGGAACATGGAGATGCAGGGGGAGTTTTCCTCCCTGAAGAAACAAGTTTTTAAGGTATATTTGAAGCAATAAAGTTTTTCAGTTAAATGTGATTCTATGAAATGAGTTCTTTTGCTTTTTTATTCTTTCTTCTCACCTTCTGTTACAATGAAAACGGTCCCACTGCCCTATGTCTTTCACTGGGTCTATGGGCATTTCAGTCAACACCCAGTCCAATGCCCATATTTGAGCCAGGGCAAGCAAGGATCTTAAAGGTATTGTGGGAGGTCATTGATGTCTATCATCAAGCTGGGGGGTTGCCCTTTTGACCTACTCTTTTTTCTCCCTTCCCCCCTCCATTGAAAACCCCTGAGCTACATACGGAAGGGCAAGCATGCAATTGAGACATGTAGTGTATTGCCCCACCTCTGCAACAGCTCAGTCATGTCTCCAGTCTTTTCACCCTTTTGGACCCGGCCTTCCAGCAGCAATGTCCCCAGCCACCACCAGGAGTCACAGATGGTAACACCCAAGCTTCCTTGCTAGTCTGTCAGTTTCCCAAGACATTAATGAAATCCGTGTTGGCTGGTCTGTAGTCAGGGCTTTATCCCTCTATGCTACCAGAGCAAGTAATTCTATTAAATGAGTTTTTAACTGAATGTGTTTTCAGTTAAATGTGTTTATTTATTTGTGATTAATTGAACTTCAATTCAATCAAAGTGACTACACTTGTGTTTTGTGTGTTTGTGTGTGTGTGTGTGTATATATATATATATATATATATATATATATATATATATATATATATATATATATATATGAAATGGCAATCGTTGAAGAGATGAAACATCGACATCACTAATGTCGACATGTTAACATTGACAAACAAACACTGACATGCTTCTGCACATGTTCTGAGGTTATTTCTTGGACCATACAAGTTTTAAAATAATATTTTTGCAGGGGCAAGCCCTCCTACACTTCTCATGTGGACGCTGTGCCCCCACACCCCCTGCTAATTATTTATTCCAACTCCAAGGTCCAACAGTCAGTGAGGAAAGGCATATTTCCAAACCCCAGGGATTGTGCAATCTTGCACAAATGTCGATCATCTGTTTTGTTGAACAAAGTGGATTGACAAAACAGAGGTTGATTTAAACTTCAATCCACTATCTCCATGTAACCTATAAATATATACAGATATATATATATATATATATATATATATATATATTTGTGTGTGTTTGTGTGTGTACAAATGCACACACTTTCACAGACTGTCTTATTTTTATAATATATGCCTCTTTGTGCAAGAACTGCAGTGATTAAGTATTGAACTGATAGTGAATTAGTGACTGTTGAAACTCATTGCTTTACAGTAAATCAGTATTTTCAGGGAGCACTCAATACTACTTGGGACTTAAATACTCAGATTGATGCATCTTGGAGAAGAATTGAATTTAGCAAGATACCTCATTTTCTAGCTTAAAAAATCATGTCTGTAATTACATAATAGAGGGTCAATCACAAATCACTCACAGTGAGCACAACAATATATATATTTTTTAGATTCATACAGACACTTGTAGCTCATATTTATTTTTTTAAATTCATGTATATATATATATATATATATATATATATATATATATATATATATATATATATATATATATATAGCTATATATACTTTTATGCATACACACACACACACACACACACACACACACACACACACACACACACACACGTGTGCATCTGCAAGTGCATGTGCTTGCCCACACATTCTCAAACACACCCACCCACTCACACCCACACACATACACAGACAGACTAATAAGCCTCATGGAGGAACTGAATCTACCAGGAGTAAGCTGGCAGATTCCAAGCTCCAAGGCAGAGAGGGAGTGGGATTTGATTGAGCTCTTAGACCACAAGTCGTTAATCCAGTTAACTCTTTATTTTTAAGGGTGATCTAGAAATAGTCGAGAAATTCTTAGATTATTTAAATGGCACGACACAATTTTTGGAATTTACTTTCCAATTCCATACGGAATGTGTTTCCTTCCTAGAAGGAGAATTACGTAAGGACAGACAAAATCATAGGTGTCTAATATTTTTAAGAAGGAAACCTATTGTAACTCTTTTCTACACTTCACAAGTGCCCACCCCATTCATCAAAAGAGATCAGTAGTAAAGGGCCAGCTAGTTAGAGCAGCCAGAATGATCTCACTGGATGACGAGTTTGAATTAGAATGTAAGAATCTGAAGGGGATGTTAAATAAAAGAGGGTACCCTTTGTCAGTGTTGAACAATCTGATTAAGGAAGTTTATGATAAAAGAACTACTGGTTATTTTTCTCCTGTTTTGAATTGCAGGCCTGTAGATTTTCTAGTACACAGCCTTGAAGACAGGACTACACCCACTAAATATGGTTTGAGCTTTAGCACCCCATTTAGTGAAGATTCCTTTAATTTAAGGAATATATTATTAAATACATTGGAGATTCCTGTTGAATGCCATCTCAATCAGACCTAAAATTGGGGAGCATCCATACTGTGTTTATAAGAGGGGTAATAATATTAAACAAATTCTCAAACATACTCAGACCCCTTTGGTAAGAGCTCTTGGTATGTTTTGATGTGAATCTTGCCCTTTTTGTAAATATATTAATACTGGTAGTACTTTTTCTATTGCAGGTAGGAGGTACAACATTAAGGGCAGGTTCAACTGTAATTCCAAAGCAGTGACATATTTAGCCATGTGCCAATTATGCAATAATCTTTCCGTCAGAAAAACTGAAAGTAAATTTAGAGAATGTGTGTATGAACATGTCTATAGTATTAACAAAATGATTTAACATAATGCTTTGACAAAACATATCTCCACCAATCCAGGTCATTGGTTCAAATTTAAAGCCATTGACCAAGTTGTTAAAGCAGAAAGGGGTGGCCCTTGGGCTCTTAAGCTGGAGAAAAATTAATTATTATGGCAACTTAGATTAAACACACATACTTTTCCAGGGTTGAATGACAAGTGTTCTGTCTAATGTATGCTTAAAATGAAAGCTTTGCAGAGATAGTTTTTTTGTGGGTTTGAATGTGGTTCATTTTTAAAATACATGTTTCTCATTTCAAAATACATGTTTTTTTTTTTACTTATTTTGGCTTGTGGGTTCTTGTTTTTCAGACATTTTTTTGTTTTTCAAAAATGTTTTTACAAAAAATAATTTTGAGGTTATTATCATAAAAATTATCATTTTAAATGTAATTTTATAAATATATATATATAAACTTGTATAGTTGTAACTATTTAGCATTTGTGATACTATTTTAGGTATTGATTTTTTATTCATCATGTGACTTTCCACTATCATCATGTGACTTTTTGGAGCCTATTTTAAATGCAGTAACTTCACTATTTGTATTGTCTGAAGAAGTTCAATTATGTAAACTGGACGAAAGTGCTTACAATATACTCTTTTAGTGTGTGTACTCCAGTCTAGCATTTTTTCCCTTTCTTTTGTGGTTTTCCTAGTAACTCATAACTGTGTTAGGAATTATAGAATCTCAAATGTAGTCCCAAACAAGGCAGAAGGGATCATGGGTATCTAAAGACACAGTTACTCAATGGTGATCCTGCTACTCTAGTTTAGAGATGGGCAGGAGTAAAAATACAAAGACAAAATATGATGGAACAAATTTTGAAGCAAACTGAGAGAATAAACATTATATGGGAATGAATCAGGAATGAGGTACCCAGTGTTCTGGACACCTTTTTGGGGAAGAGGCAAAAAGACAAAAAGATGAAAATGTTATTGTGCCTGTATGGAAGAATGAGGTGAGCAATTTAAGGAAAACCAGTGGGCCTGCCAAAGTTGGAAAGCAGGGGGTGAAAATGTAGAGGAAGTACAGTAGAGGGAGACTAGCAGATAAGTAACAAAGGTGGTAACAGCAACAAAGGTGCAACTTGAAAGGAAATTGGCAGAACAGATAAACAGGTGGAAAAGGGACTTTTTAAGTGCATAGAGAAGGGGAACATGGGTGGCATTGACTTGACCAGGTTAAACAATGATAGGAGGAAGGTAAAAAAACTAGGATAAAGCAGAGGTATTGAATGACTAATGCACGTCTTTGCAATGAAAGCAGGGAGTGGGTGTCATGCTGAGAGAGAGAGAGAGAGAGAGAGAGAGAGAGAGAGAGAGAGAGAGGTTACTTTTGCGAATGAAAAACCCCAAGGACCTAGTGAGCTAATTACCCAAATCCTCAAGATTATGGCCAGTGTGCTGGCAGATCCAAGACAGATCTTCAACAGATTACTGGCTGGTGCAAAAGTGCCCAAGGCCTGGAAGACAGCAAGTATGGTGCCACTCTAGAAAGGGGAAGCAGCAGAAAATATATGTGGAAAGGTAGGCCTCTTAGCTTATCTGCAGTGACAGAGAAAGTTGTAGAGAGAATCCTAGGGGAAGTTGGTAGTGTTCCTAACCACTAACAATTCCTGAACAGCAACCAACACTAGCTTATAACCAGAAGAAGGTATCAGCCAAACCTGGTCAAGTTTTATGCATGCATTACAGGTGAACATGAGAGGGAGGAGATACAAGTAAATGTGATCTACTTGGACTTCATCAGGCCATTGACTTGCTCCCATTGAGGCAGGTGATAGGACTCCTGGAGGAGTTAGGGGATAAGAAAGTAATTGAGGAGTTGAACTCCTACGTGGTTGAATGGTAAGACACCGAGGAATGTGATGAGGAGGAAAAATATCGCTAATTAGAAAATTAAGTAGAGGAGTACTGCAGGGGTCCATTACCCTTCAGTATGTTTGTCTCCACCATAGGTTTATAGGTTCATAGGTAAGTACTAGGCTATTGGCCCTAGGGCCTATATAAGCCTAGCCAAAAAGGTAACCTGGCTTTCGCCACCCAAGAATTTCTTTTCCTGTGCCCCTATCAAGCAGAGCCACAGAGGTGATCCCTGGGGTGAATTTCCTATTTCCCATCCAGTCATCAAGATTTTTATTGAAGAGTGCTAATGAGGAGCTTTGTTTGATATAGATAGGTTGTTTGTTCTAGAGTATGGGAAGTCTCTGGGACAGGACTCTATCCCTCAAGCATGTTCTGTTTATTGTGGCAAGGTTTAGGTCCCTAGAGCTTGTAGCTTAGAGGGATTGGGATTTGTTTAAGTGGAGCATGTCCAACAGGTCTGGGTTTGACATAGCTTTGTATGCTAGACAGAGATCACCTCTGAGTAGGCGATATGTTACGGAGTAAAGCTGGAGTTGTTTGAGACGGTCTGCGTAGGGCATCTGTTTGAGGATGGTAATCCTCTTTGTGAGGTATTTCTGCGGCCTTTCCAGTTATTGTAGATGTCTTGTGAGGTACATACAAAACAGGGCCTTGTACTCTATAATGGGTCTAATGACCGATGATTAGAGGGGAACAATGACCTCTTTTTTCCTGGATGAGAAACCTTTTGTGATGAGGTGTGCCACGAAGAAGGATTTCCTGACTACTGTGGCAATGTGATTATCAAAGGAGAGACTACTGTCCACCTGTGTCCCAAGGTCTCTTATTACACTTTCAGTGTTAAGTAGACTACCATGTGTGTGGTAGCTCATGGGTACAGAGTTTTTACCAAAGGGGATGACAATGCACTTTTTGGTATTGAGCTTGAGGCCATGGCTTTGACACCAGGCATCTGTCTCAGTGAGGCCCTTTTGTAGGATGTCCACATCATTAGAAATTTCAGTTATGGCTCCTAGTTTGCAACCATCTGTGAACTTCATTAGCCAAAGACCTTCTGTATTAGCCTGTACTTCAGAAAAGTAGATACCAAACAGGAGAGGACCCAGGACTGAGCCCCGTGCCACTCCACTTGTCACTGCTCTGAAGTCGGATTTGGAGTGTGCTACTTTCACAGTGTGGGTTCTGTCAGTGAGCCAGTTGGCAACCCATCTTGTGACATAGGGATTTATACCTAGTTTATTGAGTTTATCTATAATTCCAGAGTGGGGGATGGTATCAAAAGCCTTGGCGAGATCTAGATATGCTGTGTGAACCACCTTACACTCGTTTACGGCTTTGGTGTCTGCTTCAAAGAAGTCTTTCAGATTTAGGAGACATGATCTGCCTTTTACAAACCTGAATTGGGTGGGGTCCAGAATTTGGAGAGTGCCAATGTTTTTGTTTATAAGTTCCATGATGATACATTCCATGGCCTTGCAGACCAGACTAATGGGGCGGTAGTTTCCAGGGTCCATGGTGGCTCCCCCTTTGTGGAGTGGGATAACTGTCGCTGTGCACCATTCATTGAGCACAGAGCCTGAAGTGAGGCTATGATTGAACATGGTGCTTAGGTGAGGTGCCAGTTCATTCTGTAGTTCATGCAGAACACAGCCTGGGATGTTGTCAGGTCCCATGGATGCTGTGTTCTTGGCTTTGGAGAATGTGGTTTTTACCTGTGCAGCTGTGATTACAGGAACTTTGCATTCTTCTGGTATAGAGATGAGCCCTTTAGGGGGTGAGAGGGGGGTAAAGTTAGCACTAAACCTATCTGCCAAGATGTTGGCAATATCAGTTGGTTTTGTATATTTAGTGCCATTGTTCTGTAACTCAGAGCAGATCTGAGTGTTGCCATTGAGATTCTTGACATAGTTATAGAATGCTTTGTGGTTGACTTTAGAATCAGTGGCGATTTTGTTTTTGTAACTAGCTTTGGAGGATTTTATGAGGGATCTCAGCTTCTTACTGAGGCTGACCAGGGAGTTCCTCCAAACATGGGATTTTACTCTTTTTTTTGCAACAGTTTCTTTCTTTTGTTGTAGAGTTTGTTTATGGCAGGGGACCACCAGATTGGCTTCCTTTTTTTTGAAGGATAGCATCTTGGTCCTGTTAGGATAGCATGATCCATGCACTCGTGTAAATGCTTATAAAGTGCATTTGTGTAGAATTCAGCAGTCGTACCTCTATTGTCTGTCTGCATGGGAGTCGTGAAGTTTGCCACTTCTGTCTTAAGAAGTGTGAAGTTGACTTTGGAGAAATTTTTTATGGTGGTTTCCCTAATGGGGGTGGGGGCGGGATGAGGATGTCTAGGGTGATTAGCTTGTGGTCAGATCTGTTAAACGAGGAATTGACCGGTCGCCCATGTTGGTAATGACCAGGTCTAGGATATTGCTGCCCCTGGTGGGGGTGTGGATAAGTTGTTCCAGGGCTTTGGAATTTATGAATTCCAGAAAACATTAAGTAAAAAAAGTTGGTACATGAGTAGTTTTCCCAGTTAATGCTGGGGTAGTTGAAATCACCCATTGTTACGGTGTTGGGTTGTACTCTAATATTTTCCAGTGTATCAAGAAATGAGGAGTGGAAATCCAGGGGCATGGTGGGGGCTCTGTAGCAAGTTACAATTTGGATTGTGGTCCTTCCCAGAGTTAGTTGCATTTGGATAATCTCGGATGCATTATGCTGAGCAACTAGTCTGGAGGTGTGGATATCCATAATGAATATGGACACGCCTCTGCCTTTAGTGTTTCGGTCCAGGTTAGGTGGCCAAAAGGTGTGGTATGAATTATAGACTGGTGCTGCAGGGGTGCTCACTGGAGCCCTGAACCAGCTCTCTGTCACTGCACAGATGTCGATGTTCTCCATTTTAAGGAGTGCCTCAAGTGTTTGCATTTTGAGGTTTAGACTTCTAGCATTGAGTAGCATTACCCTCAGATTTTGCTTGTTTGTACCTGTTAAGGTGGTGAATTTGTCATTTGAACCTTGCCTAAAAAAAGGCACTATAGGGGTGGCAAGAGCCTTAGCCAGTATCCAGAATCCTAAGGACGACAGGTGCAGGCCATCTCTGGCAAAGCATCATGGTCTGATATGTCATCCCAGGCAGACAGATACTGGATTCCTTTAGAATGTCACCAGATGCTTAGCCAATTGTTGAAATAGATCATTTTGTCCTTGTACTGTGGTATCATTCTGAGTGATGACAGGATGCTACTCAGGGCTAGGGTCATACCTGCCTGGGCTACAAGATCGGAGAGCTCCTCCATGTCTCTTTTCATGTAGTCCAGGGAGGTAAATCTCAGGTCATTCACACCAACATGGACAATGATAGAGTCATATTTGTACTTGTTGTGGAGTTACCTGAGTGCATGTGTTATGTGGTGGATCTTGGCATCTGACAGGCAGCTTACAGTAACTTTCTCCTTGTTTAGCCTGGTGAGTGGAACATCAGTGTGCCTGACTATAGACTCACCTATTACTAGAGTGTTGGGTATGTTGTTATGCCTTATGGACTGTGGTTGAGTGGCACACTGAGTTTGTGGGCTATGGTGTCATTTGGGTTGTGTTGGGGGGGTGGAGGTTGCTTGCATTTCTGCTTTGGAGGTCTCTGTTGCTTGAGCAGATTTTTATTGAGACCCTCTGCAAATGTAGGTGTGTGTTTTGTGTTGCTATGTGTGCATTTTGGTGGTTTAGGTTTTGAGGGACTATATGATGAGTGTAGTGTGGTACAAGTGTTTACCTTCTACTCTTGACTGTCTAGTCCAGTCTTGGGTGAAGAGAGCTTTGCTTCCAGTTTGGCTATATAAGTGCATCTCTCACAGGTTGTAGTGTTAGATGGTAGGAGGAGAGGGTTGTCTGTGTACATGAGGCAATTGCTGCATTGCTCCAAGATGCCCAGATTCATCAGGTTGACAGGAGAAAACACCGGGATCTGACCCTTAGACATGCCTTGTTAGGTGCTTATTTATTAAGTACTAAAACTGTTTTCCTCTAGACAAGTGAGGAAAGTTGATTGCTGTAATAATTTGTAGCTTATTTAGTGCTTACAGTGAGTTCTGAACAAGTGCTGAGCTCAAAGAAACAGATTTGAGTGCTAAAACTAAAAAAAAAATGGCTAGTTCTAAGGGAAAATTTGAAGAGCAGACTTTATGGCGCCAGGAATAGTTTGACCCATGCTAAGTGGCAATGCATAAAGTGTATTTTTTTTAATATATCAGTAGCAAATGAGCAAACTGATTTAAACAAATCAACCAATTAACTTATAAAAAGCTAAAAACTGAGCCCCATTCCAGCAGTCTTCGACCATACAAGTTCTAACTGCACATTTCTGCCACTAGGGTGCAGGGGTAGCTTCTCCAAAAAAAGATTGTCTGGATTAGTGCTCAAGTTATACAAATAAAGCTAGATTCAGCAGGTCTGAATTTAGTCTATGTTACAGCAAACAAGGCGTACCAATTTCAGAAATATACAGTTCAAATAAGCAGGCACAATAAGCCTTTAACCAGACACTCCCAGCTCAGAAGGACATAATCTACCATCTCCTCCTACAAGAGTGCAGACCACACCTTCTTAATGTAAAATAACTGGCCCGAAGCCCAAGTGCTTAAAGCAGAACTAATACACTTTTAGAATAACAGACACTAAGCCTTCAGTCAGCAACTCCTAACTTGTGTGCTTTTCTGATTTTCTGATGGAAGTGTAAATAAGATCATCTTTGCTGATTACATACAGATGAGTGCAGCAGCAGAGGCTGGGAGGAGCCTAAGAAAGATTTAGGAAATCTGACCATGTGAGTATGAATGTGGCAGTTGAGGTTCATTGCAGAAAAATGTCAACTATTGCACCTGGATCACAACTACAGTAATGTATTAGCTGAAGGAAATTGAACTAATGGCAACAGACCAAAAAAAAGGATCTGTAGGTGCTGAGTGTACAGCGGCTGAAGCAAGCAGAATGCTGGAATACAGCCTTGGGGGGATAGACCCCAGCAGAGAGATAATGTTTCCACTCTACAGGGTCCTGGTCAGTCCATAACTTGAATACTGAATATAGTTGTGCTGACTATACAAAGAAAGGGACATCATGCTTGTAGATCAATGTGTGTATATATTTTTAAGAAGCTATCCAAGGGCTTGCACAAGTGTATAAATACTGAGCACGTGCAAGTTTGACTGCCATTTTGTAGTTAACGAGAAGTAATAAGCATGTATGTATATAAGGACTGTCTGTTAACTAGTTCATTTGTATTTTATGATGCTGCTTTCCATCCTGATGTATTTTTATGTATTAAAGCATCTAATTGAAATACCCCACCTGCTTGTCATCTATGTTAGAGAGGGATGAGTGACATGGCACCAGAAGTGGCATGTCTGAAACGACATGGTATTAGAACCGGCATATCTAAAGAACATGGTTTTAGAGGCAGCATGGCTAAAATGACTTAAGGCAGTTGCTTGGAACTGGTGGAATATAAAGGCGTGAATCATCCCTACAATGTGCATACTTCACAAAACTGGTCAGAAATTAATTTCAGATGTTAAAAACTTGCTCAGCACTATTTTTATTCACAAAATATGAAACAAAGAATACAGAATGTTCTAAATGATTTTCACATAAACTGATATGTACAATATTGATAAAATATTTGAATTGCTACAGAAAATGTTTGAAATAAACTCAAATTTGCATAAAACAAATAAAATAAAAGGAAATGACTGCATTTTTCAATACGTGCCTAACAAATCTGTATTTTTTGTATTAATCAAAGATATCCAATTTATCAGAAGTGTATACAGTGTTTGCATGTTTGTGCAATGTTACAGTAAAGTTATCTCTCAGAATACAGCCATTACTGGGCATATTTTGGAAAGTACAGTATTTCAAAGAGTTTATTGTGCATTTGAATGTTATTACAAGCTCTCTGAACAGTTTGTTCATACATTCATACATAAATACAAAGGGCATATGTTCAGTGTATTTGTACATACTTTGTGGGCATGGCAGATGGATTTCGAAAACCCAGTGCACTTGTGTTTGACAGTAATATTGCTGAGAACTGGAGAGTGTTTGAGCAAGAATATGACATTTTCCTACAGGCTGCATTTTCTGATAAAGATAAATGTACAAAGGCATTTATTCTGCTTAATTTAGCTGGGTCAGAAGCCATAGAAAGGGAACGTTCTTTTCTGTATGCACCTGCTATCTATATGGGGGGGGGGGGGCTGTCATATTGTTGTACAGGCTAAGTCAAGGGAGGACCCTGAGTGCTTAAAACGTAAATTTAGAGAAATGTGTAACCCCTAGACAAATGTTACAATGGAAAGGTGCTTTACACAGGGATCAAAAACCTGGTGAAACTTTTGCAACATATATAACTGACTTGAGAAATTGGTGATTTAAGGGATAAGTTGATAAAGGAAAGACTTGTGTGTGGTATTAAAGATGATGCTGTGAGAAAGGTTTTGCTTCCCGACAATGATTTAACTTTGAATAAGGCCATTGAGATTTGTCAAATATACAAGCTCACAGAAAAATACACAAACATGCTTACAAATGAGAATAGCTCTAGAAGGCACAGTGATAAAGCTCATGTTGACAGTATGCAGCATGCAGTTAAAAGAAACAGGCCCAAGCACATGGCAGCAACTCTAGCCCATGCAGCACACACATGGTAAATCCCAGCGCTTTCTAGAACATTACAGAGTTTGCACAGTCTCAGTGAAGCATAAGATTGAGTCAGCAAACTCAAAGCATGGGCCCCAACCCAGTTTCATTGCCAACTGTCATAACTGTGGTAAAAGTCATGAATTTAAAAGGGAGAAATGTTTAGCTTTTGGTCAGCAATGCTGCAAATGCAATAAATGGAATCATTTCAAAAGTTTTTTAAATCAAAAAGCCCACATTCTTTTATTAAGAGGGACCATTTTAAGAAATGAGTTTATCAATTAGAGAGCTGCAGCCCTACTCTTTACATTGATGATGTGTCAGTGCTTCATGAAACAGTCAATGCCGTAGATTTAAGGACAAAGAATGAAGTATTTTGTACTGTTCAGATCAATGTCAAACCCACAGAGCTCAAAGTTGACACAGGTTCCAAGTGCAATGTTATGTCAGTAGAAACATTTGCTAGAGTGTGTCATGGTGAAAGGCTTGATTTGGCAAGATGTGAAAAGCTTGTTGCTTATGGAGGTGAAGAAATTCATACTGAAGGCTCAGTAGTGGTTTTATGTTACTCTGCTGGAAGACGCTATGACATGTAATTTTAGGTGGTCAAGAGGTACATCCAGTCATTATTAGAGTTCAGAGACAGTTTGAAAATGGGCTTAAAAGACCACTATTCCAATTTCACCTAGCACATTTTTTTCCACCTATGCTGATCTTTTCGAAGACAAATTAGGGAAACTTCCAGTCGTGAACTCCATGAAGTTAGATCCAGACATCAGTCCAGTTATCAGGCCAGCTCATAAAGTTCCAACAGCCATGCATGACCGAGTCAAAACCAAGCTAGATAATATGGTGCGACAAGGTGTGATTTGTTGTATCTTCCATGGTGGTAGCTCATAAAAAAAGCTCATATGACATCAGAATATGTACTGACCCAGAGATTTGAACAATGCACTAAAAAGACCTCATTATCCAATGCGCACAGTTGAAGAAGTCGCAGTCTTGATGCCAAATGCCACTGTTTTTTCTGTCTTAGATGCAAAGAGTTAATTTTGGCAAATTCAGCTTGACAAAAAAATCATCATTGCTCATTACGCTCAGTACTCCATTTGGCAGGTATAGATTTTTGAGAATGCCATTTGGGATAAATTCTATAAGTGAAGTCTTTCAATGTTCAATGGAGCAAATTTTTTCTGGGTATTCTTGTGCTATTATAGTTGACGACATACTGGTAGGAGCTCATTGTGAAGCAGACCATGACAAAACCCTCAGAAAAGTTCTAGAAAGGGCATGTCAAGTGAATCTTAAGCTCAATCCACAGAAATGCAAATTCAGGCTACAAGAAGTTACTTATGTTGGTCATTTATTTACCAGTTCAGGCTTATGACCAGATCCTTCTAAACAAACAGCCATTCTTGAGATGCCAGCTCCAGACAATATTCAAGCCCAACAACATTTTCTTGGCATGGTTAACTATCTAGGCAAGTTCATCCCAGACATGAGTCAACTATTAGCACCACTCAGAGAGCTGACACATAAAGATGTATTATGGTCTTAGAGCAACACCAAACAGCATTTGATGTCCTGAAACAGAAAATTGCTAGCCCACCATCTCTCAGATACTATGATGTTCACAAGCCAGTTACTCTTTCATGTGATGCTTTGAAATTTGGTCTTGGTGCAGTCATTCTACAAGAGGATTAACCTGTTGCCTGTGTATCGAGAGCTCTTATCCCAAATAAATTGCAATATGCCCATATTGAGAAAGAGCTTTTGGCAATTGTGTTTTCATGTTCGAAGCTCCATGATTATATTTATGGTAGGCCTATCTTGATCGAAAAAGACCACCAACCTCTAGTCACTATCTTGAGAAAGCCTATGCATTCAGCTCTAGCCAGATCGCCACGTATGATGCTAAGATTGCAAAAGTATAATTTCAATCTTGTCTACAAGAAAGGCAAACTTCTTTATCTTGCTACCTTATCCAGATCACCCAGAAACAGCACAAAAACAGCATGAGAATGAGAACTTTGATTTTGAAGTCATGGATGTGAGAAATTGTTCTTCCACACGTCTTGATGAATTGAGAGATCATATAGCCACAGATCCAGTTTTACAAAGACTCAATCACTTTATCAATCAATGATGGCCATTAAAGCAATCTAGTTTACCTCAAAAAGTACAACCTTATTTTTCATACAGAGATGAGATTTTGTCTGACAAAGAAAAGGTATCATTATGGACAGTCTGAAAGCAGTTGTTCCAAAGTCCTTGCAACAAGAGTACATTACTATCTTGCATCGTGGTCACCCGGGAACTGACTCTACCAAAAGAAGGGTGAGAGGGCTAGTATTTTGGCCTTCTATATCACAAGACATTAAAAGAGCACTTTTATCTTATTCCATGTGTAATAGTACAAAGCCAAGGAACCACTTCAGCTAAACCAGATTCTGGAACTACCTTCATCAACAGTAGCCACCGACATTGTCAACATTATTTGGTATTACTAGACTCTTATTCCAATTGGTTCAAGATTTACGTACTCCCCAACCTAGCATCCTGTACTATCATTACTAAGATGAAACGTGATTTTGCAGTCCATGGTAGTCCACACAAAGTTATTTCTGCCAACGGCATGCAGTTTACAAGTCAACAGATCAAAAAATTTTGTGAAGAATGGGACTTTACTCATGTCACGAGTAGCCCTGAGTACCTGTAGTCAAATGGTTTGGCAGAACGTGCAGTTAAAAGTGCAAAACAGTTACTAGAGTAGACAAAATGAGATAATAGTGATGTTTTCCTGAATCTCTTGAATCTCAGAAATGTTCCTCGTGGTAAACATCTTGGTTCACCTGCTCAGAGACGTCTGTCGAGACAAACAAGAAGCACATTACCAAGCAGTAGTCAACTGTTGGTTCTGTGTGTCAAGAATAACAGGTCAGTAAAAGCCAATCTGTTGAAGAAATGCCTGACCCAGAAGTCCTACTACAATAAAACCAGCAAACCTGCTCAATCCATTACAAGAAGGAGAAGTGGTAAGGATGCAAATGTTTAAAGGTTATGATCGGATTGGTGTCATGAAGAATATTTGTCCAGAGCCAAGATCATACATTGTAGAATCACAAGTACTAGAGTTTAGGTGGAATCAGAAACATTTCAGACTGCTGTCTGAGCCTATACCACAGCACATAGCCTGTGAGAAAGACTCTTTATCTCTGAGTGAGTTTTCCAGTGTTCCAACTCCTGAGGAAGTTCCAGAGAATATTTCCATTCCTGTGATGAATCCAGAAGCTCCTCATATGAGCTGTTCACCGAAGACTGTCCCTGCTGCTAAATTTAGTCCAGATTGTTATGTTATGAGATTTGGTCATACCTCTAAACCCTGTAAAAGATACAAGTCAATTTAGGCATGAACATTTTGTTTTGTTTTTAATGTCTATGATAATGCATGTCTAACTCTAATATTGTTTTTACAAAGGGCAATCTTTTTAAGAGGGAGGATGTATATCAGTGTGTGTGTGTATATAACTTTAAGAAGCTATCCAAGAGCTTGCACAAGTGTATAAATACTAAGCACGTGCAAGTCTGACTGCCATTTTGTAGTTAGCTGTTGAGACGTAAGCATGTATGTATATAAGGTCTGTCTGTTAACTAGTGTGTTTGTGTTTTATGATGCTGCTATCCATCCTGATGTGTGTTTATGTATTAAAGCATATAAACAAAATACCCTGCCTGTTTGTTATCTATGTTAGAGAGGGACGAGTAACATGCTGCTGGAAGACATCCAGGGAAAACCTACCAGCGAGGTTCATGGATTGGAAGGGAAAGGATATGGCTATATACTAGAGAGTCTAGCTCACTTCTCACTAGAAACCAAAAGAGAGACAAGTGGTTTAAACATATGAATGTGCTGAAAGACTTGTCCTAAAATAGGAAGAGTAAAGGCAAGTTCAGCAGTTTCATTAGCCACCATTACAAGAATTCAATTAATTTTGTCCAGTTATTGTTTTCGAGGAGTGCATATACTCTAGGACTGTTTTGTGTGGTTTACTTATCCTGACATCCAAGTGCATTGCCATAAGGGTATTTGGGGTAAGAAGGAACTCAGTCTGAGTTTTGTGTTTCTACTCTAAGCCTTGGCCACCACATTCTAAGGAAGTCTTCAGACCATGCTAATTCCACCTCCATTAACCTATCGTACAACTCCACTGAGCATATCAATTAAGAATATTACAAAGACATTAACCTATCATAAAACTCCACTGAGCATATCAATTAAACATATTACATAGACAATACGACGTTGAGAGGTTTGACTCTCAGCTAGAGCGTCTTTTGCGTGGAGACATGCGTGAATGGGTGTACCTTCGTTGAAGGTTGTGCGTTAGGGTTGGCAACTCAGCACGTAAAAATCAACTGCCAATCATTAGCAGACCGGAGTTCCGCTGTGGTGACCCCTAACCGGGAAAAGCTGAAAGACACAACAACAACAACAACATAGACAATACTTCTGGATCCCTCATTTGTTTCCAGTGTGCTTACCCAGCCAACAACGATACTTAATTGCACTGCTGTTCTACAGAGTGAGGTAAGAAGACTGTTGCAAAGCATGATTTTATGGTGTGACTCAAATGATGACCACCCTTGCCATACATTCCTGTGTCAGCTTCATGTGGGCCATGTTGTAAGCTCCTCAGAGGGGACCCATGACTGAGATCACTGATATTGACTGCTTGATGGAAAGCTAGCTTCATTTTTGGTAAGATGGTGGCCAAATCTTAGTTTTTTTATATCATCGCTATTCGCTACATGTCCCAAAGCATGAAAATCACTATGCATACCCGAAGTTACTAGAATCACTTACCATTTAGCCCAACACATAGCCAATTTTAACTAAACCTTCATAAACTGGGAAATATAGATGACCACTAACATGCAGGCTCAGAAATGCCTGGACTTTGTCAATGCAGATGCTCTGGAACAGCTGGTCTGCACTCCCACTAGGGACTCAGATGTCTTTGACATCTTACTCACAAACATGGAGGAGTATTGCACCTCCAAAGTGTAATGTTCTCATTGGCAAGACTAGATCATAAAGCTGTCTCCTTTGAAATAAATGTAAAGGTAGAACCCACATCAAATCATAAAAACCTAAAGAATTTTTCCAAAGGCAAATTACCTTTTATTAAGTAATAGGGAGTGAACTTTAAAGATCCCCAACCCTCAAAATATGGAGACCTATGCAGAAATATACATGAATGCCCTGTACAACCACATAAACAACTGCCTAGAAACAGCAGTACCTGACTGAACTGAATCCAGGTCTAGCCAGAAAAACAAGTCACCCAGGTGGACCCCTGTCATAAATAAATTACACAACGGAAGGAAAATATCCTGTCTAGAAGTAAGTGGGAGGGTGCATAACAGAGAAATTAATTAAAAAAAAAATTATAAAAAAATCCCTCATTAGTCTCAACAGGAAAATCATGGAACTAGTCAAGTCTTCAAAAGCTAAATATGAGACTATTAAAATAGCCTTCCAAGCAAAGGATAACAACAAAGAATTTTTACTTATGTCAGAAATCTTAAGGGAAACACTCAGCAATGCGCTGAGTTGGCTGTAGATGGCTCTACCTATACTCAGCCAGAAGAAATAGCAAATCCTGAAAGCCAATAAATTCCTCTCAAATTTCACCCCCTTATCACCTCCGGCCACTCCCCATGAAATACCCCTTATCATTCTTTTGCCTGTTATCACAAAATAATAGGTCATCACTGCACTCTCTAAAGCTAGAGACACATCAATGGGCCCTGACAGAATCCCAGGGTGTCTACTAAATAGCTTGAAACATGCCCTATCACACTCATTCAGATCTCTGTTTAACCACAGTCTCCAGACAGGCTTTGTCTCAGTAGAGTGGAGGACAGCAACAATCATCCCTCTGCACGAGGAGAGATCATCAACGGATCCAGGAAACTAGCAACTGATAAGTATGACTAGCCCCATATGAAGGCTTTGGAAAGGATAATATTGGACCTGATTAACAATGACAGATGAAATCTCCAGACTCTAGACCCAACCCATTTGGCTTCATCAGGGGTAGGTCCTACCTGCTCAAACTGATGGTCTGTTTGAGAAGGTCACCAAGGCTATGGATGAGGGTAAGACAGTGCACACAGCCTACTTTGACATGACAAAGGTATCTGACACAATACCCCACTCAGATATTACAGATAAACTCACAAAACTGGGCATAAACCTCTATGTCACCAATGGATAGCCAAATGGATCACGGATAGGACACATGTTGTTAGAGAGGGGGAATCCACATCCAGTAAGAGGCCAGTCACCGGTGGAGTACCACAGGGCTCAGTGCTGGCTCCTTCTGTTTGGAGTATACTTCTCACATGTCAAGACAAATGTAGATGGCCTTTGGCTGACCAAGTTTGCTGATGATTGCAAGTTGGGGCAAACAACTATCCAAATAATGTTGATAACCTAAAGATTGGTCTAATGCAGACTAATGATTGCTGTCAGAGCCATGCCCTCAAGCTAAATGCAAAGAAGTGCATAATAATACCCTCTGAGAAATTAAATACCCCTGCAAATTACAACACTGATAGCACCTCTTAAGAGTGGACCCACTTGTGAGAGATGTGGGTACTCAGATAGATATTAATCTGAACTTTGACCACCATGTGTCCACAGTGATGAGGAAATCCTTCTACATGGCTCAGCTTATAAGTAAGGGCATGGAATCCAAATCTAAGGATGTCACAGTACTACTGCATCAGATCAATAATTGAGTACAATGTGCCCTTTGGCATATACCTCACTATGCACCTGCAACAGCTGGAACATCCTCAGAGCTTTCTCTCCAAAAAAATACACAGTATAAACCCTATCTCTGTATTCAGTTTCCTACTGATTACTGACAGGTGATCTGTGCCTGACCTATAAGGCAGTCTCTAAACCAGGCCTGATGGAAATGTTGCATATTCACAAAAATAACTGCAAGGAGGTTACCCATCCTGGTGATCTAAATCTAATCTCTGACATGAATAGATTATGCTGGAGAGACAGATATGTGTCCCAGAGATTGTCCCTCCTCTGGAATAGGCTTCCTATTCATGTGAAGCAAAGCCCTTCCCTGACCATTTTCAAGTGCAATCTAGACCAATGAATGGGAAATCACAAATTCACTCCTGAGATGACGTCCATGTCTTTTATGTACAGAAGCAGTTTGTATAAAATGTCAAAACTCCACTGCTGACCCTTATTATCTTTCCCTTTGGGATAGAAAATTGGGTAATATCTGGGTAAAGCTGGCTTGGCTTGAAAAGGCTCATCAGTCATTAGCCTAGTAATCTCCTTTGAAGCTACGAATATATAAGGAGTCAACTTGGCAGTTTACATTTTACTAGAAATTTAGAAAAAATTAACTTTATTTATAGTTGCAATGAGTTTTATATTTAATTGTTCCCATGCATACATGGAACTACAGTTTTAAGAACCCCCATCTCTTTCCATTTTGAACATGCAAAAGGCTTCATCTCTTTACCACCTCTAAAATGAGACATTTACTGTTACAGTTGGGTCTCAAGCTGCAGAAATGCATAACAGGTTTATCATTTTTCCAGGTCTGTTCTTTAATAACCACTGTGTTGGATCTCCCATCTATATGAAATGGAATGAGCAGTAGCTCACAGACATTTTCTTAGTTGAGGGCCATTCTGTCATTCATTCTGCTGTGACAGAGATCCTGGCAGGTAGATAGACATTGTTGGGGTACCAGCAAAGTACAGGTGCAAGTAAGTGTACCCAAATAAACAGCATTGACATCATGTACACCAAACTTGAAGAAAAAGGTGGCCAGTGGGTATAACATTCTAAAGAGAAGACAACACCCTGAAGTATGATAACGTTGGGATTCTCAGCATTACTTTCACCCCTACTAATAACAAAGCAGAACCATGAGAAGTAGATAGGTCACAAATATTCAGATGCCATTGGAAATGACAAAAAAAAATATTTTTTTTTTATTTGGGCTATTTAAAGACACTCAATACATCACCTGTTGCACAAGCTAGTATGTGTAAATGGCCTCATTAATCTGAACCATCCAGGTTATGATTTAACTTTTGATTAAACACTGGCACAGCAAGATGTAAATCACTTATCTGAAGAATGAACTCCTCACCCAAGAACAAATTCTTCATTGTTGCATCATACGTCAGAGTAAATACAGCACATTGGCAAATCAAAATAAGATGCTGAAGAATTTCTTTTGCAGCTGAGCTATGTCAGACTGAAATAAATGATGTCGCTTCCTTCCTATTGTTTACAGCATTTTAACAAAGTCCTGCTCTCAGGAACAGCTTCAGGTATGGGTGGATGAGCAGACAAAGGCAGTGCTCCTACAAGAAACTGTTAACATCTACTGGCTGGCAGAACTTCCTTTTGGTGCTCTCTAAGTTAAAACAGCAACTACAAAGTATGCAATAAACGTGTGTCCATAATCTTCAAAAAAATAAAACAGCACAGCAATAAATTCCTTTCATATGATTGGGGAGGATTGGCCTTCCAAAAGCTGAGACTATATAAACTTCAGTCTCCAGCACTAGGAGGTGGAGCAGTATTTGTACATTTACAGAAGGAGGGAGATAAAGTCCAAAGCTGGCCACTACAAGGTAACTGCATACTGCTTCAGAATGAGAGATGTGTCCAGTCTATGTAGACTAACAGCACTACAGATGATGGAAAAACTTTCAGCACAGATTGTAAGAGCAGTGTTGCTAGTCTGGAGATGATAGATAAGCTATAGAACTAACAATAACAGGGCAAAGGTATAATAGTGAGAACACCAGAGTAAGGTAAGAGTTCAAAACGGGACAGCTGTATTTACATTAGTGAAGTGACATGCCACTTGTCCTAGAGGCAGTGTGAGAAACAGCCAGGCAGACTCCAGGAAAATATCAACAGTTTTCCCCAGTTTCTATCTTCTCTTGACTAAAGTGATATGTTAGACATTTCAGCTAGTGACTCAGACAGCAATACTTTTAATTTTCTTAATAATGTACAGAAAGGAAATCACTTGTGACATGCGTAAATTGCAAGCATTATGTATTAATGTGACAAAAAGATATATGTCATACAGACAATTTGTAGTTTTTATATCAGTTTACATTTTATTTTAATAAAATGTTTGGGTAGGCAGTAAATCAAACTTGGTCTGCTTTCAATACATCTATATTTTGTGGGGTTGCATACTGTGTCTCTTCATTTGCCATAGTTTAGTGACTGATTGTGTAAGCAGCTAAAGATGTCAGCCAATTGGCCACATACCTTTAAGGATTTTAAGGGCTGTAGCTTCTTCTGAGGGCCATCACATAAGTAAATAGTTCCTCTTTCCACAACCAGAATTCCTTAGCAATGCCTTTCATGCAACTTTCCAACAGAAATCTGAAATATCTCATAGTGATTAGAGAATAAAAATTATCTTTCAGGTCAGTTGTGTTTATTTATTTAATGTTTAATAACCTGGTTGGCTGAATAATCTGAATGAAATAAAATAAAGCTGCAGTACAGAATTCAAAAATATCAAAATGCTGTCAGAAATAAACAAAAGAGAAGCAGATTGTGCTGCCTGGATGCCTCTTCTAGGTAGTGGACATTGCAGCCTACTGTACAACTGCAATTGTGTTTGTATTGTTTGTGTGTGTATGTGTGTGTGTGTGTGTGTGTGTGTGTGTGTGTGCGTGCGTGTATGTGTGTGGGTGGGTGTGTATGTGCGTGCGTGTGTGTGCGTGTGTGTATGTGTGTGTGTGTGTGTGTGTGTGTGTGTGTGTGTGTGTGTGTGTGTGTGTGTGTGTGTGTAACGCAACCTCGCTATTAAAGATTTACATCACACTGATAGCCATGGCCATTGTGCTACCCAGCTGTTCATTGTGGCTGTGCTCAGGCATGTAAGCCATGCTCTGTGTGAGTGCCAGTGGAGCCTAATGACCGTGTGTTATGTTGCCATAGATGAATATCATGCTAGTGCATTGCCTGTTGATGCAAATCATGTGTTCTCTGCGGGTCTATATCAGAATCACGAACGTTCACAATGTCGAATCTGACACTGTCGACATGTAAACAGCGAAACCACAGAACATCGAAGAGGTAAACGGAAATCTCTGTAAAGGGAGCTTAAAGCAAGTAGGTCTATTTTGTTACTTTTTGGGATGTTTTTATTAGGTGTTCGATGTTACTGAACTTCGACGATATGGTGTTGATCATATTGTATTCGAAGTTCAGTAACTTCGAGCATCTAATATAAACCCGTTCTCTGCAACATGCAGCATTCCAGTCCAGGTATCATTTTTGATTCTGGACTTGATTTGTCAAGTGCCCATGGTTGCTGGGGAATCTAAGTGTGGCAGGGCTCCTGCATGATGCAACACAGAGACTAAGATTTCTCTGCAGCTGTTACACATGCAGCATAGGGTGCATCTGCGTTGTAAGAGTTATGAAACCCCTATGTATAAAGTCAATGTTTGGTACTTGCTTGCAGAAATGTTAAGTGATGCCTCAGGCATCACCCACTGTGATGAGCACTGTTGGCACAAACAGAGTGAGCACATACAGTGATCTGAAGAGGTACCACCCAGACCTTCTCTACCACTGGAAAGAAGAGGATAGGGAAAGACAACCTCCATATTACAGCATTGTACAGTAATCCTGAAAGTATAGTTGTTTGTTTTCTTCTGCCATGGGTATACTATATTCAGTAATATGTTTTTTTTCTGTTTTACAGTAGAGGAGGAGATTGCAGAAAACAGACTTGCCTGTCAGACAAGGCAGTGTGGATTCTAAAGTCAGCAGGGTAAGTGTACTGCATCACTGCCATAAATATTTTTATGTTTAATGTTCTTAACACAACAATGGCCAGCATTATCATTTCATTTTAAGACCTCACCATTGCAAAGTTCTTCAGTGTCCTTGTAAGACTGCTATGTTTTTAATGAATTAGTTACTGTCCTTCACAGTACCAGTTATTCCTGAAATTGCCATATGTATAACCACTGTACTGAACCTGTATACCACTGCAGTTAGGCTTTTTTCCATTTGTAGTATAATAGCATTTTAATTGTTCATTGTCTGTTAGGCCTGGTATTACCCTTGCATAGTTCATCACTACTCTTGAAAGAGTGATTTATTTGTAACCATGCTAATGTCCTTCACTGGACTGGTTATTCCTGAAATTGAATGTGTGTGGCAGCTGTACTGAACCTGCATATCACTGTGCTGAGTATTAATTATTCTACTGGGCAATTACACTGTTACCTGTTTGTTTACTGCCTATTACAAGTGCTAGTTATAGGCATGTTATCTGTGCTACTGTTGAAACCTGTACCACTCATCCCTGCACTTGCTGTAGTGTGTGTGACAACTCCACATACCCCTGTTTTCAGAGCAGTAAACATTTTTGTTCACTTTAATAATATCATGGTTTGGTAGATTTACAGTTTGGGTATTTTTGAGTTGAGGTCTTATAGGCCATCTTGGAATACCGACTCCGGTGTGGTATCTGATCAGCCCACAAAACTGTCTCATGAAGAATGTAATAGAATTAGAAGATCTAATTCTGAAGGTGGATTTACAACAAATGCTTTCTCCTCCAATCTGGTCTAAATAGAGGAATTTTAAAACACAAATTGTTGTTCCAAGTTACTTATCTGAATACTGAACTTTGAGCTATAATACTGATCTTAATATTAGATAATTGATTTAAAGGCTAAGCATAACCCTCTTCTGACATATTTGTAACCCATGGAATGAAGACCAAAGAAGCTGAGTCTATCAGTGTAAGTCATCTTTCACAGATCTCTCTGCACCTGTTTCACGCACAGCACAGTGAGCACCTGATGGATGAGAGCTATGATGATCCCCATGATTAAGGTTGTGACACCTGTGCACTGGCCCAGCAATCAAGGAGCCTCAATCCTTACCACTAACACCAGTGAGGGGCATCCATATTGGGAAGGATAAATACACACACACAGTAAAGTACAGTTTCCCTTAAGAGCACACAGAGATCACAGTCAGTCTGGGGCTGGTTTCTCCCTTTCTCTTCAGATCCCCAATGAGACTCTCCACTGGCACAGCTATAGGGTCCAGATCTCAGCCTAGTGGGCACCTCCATTACCTCTCTGTCCAACCAGTGCTTTGTGTCCATGCCCAGGTAGCTGACCCACACACGCTTTGAGATAAGAGTTATATACAACCACACAGACACTCCTGGGAAAGGCAGGTTCTCCAGCTGTGCCCTTTTTACCCAGACTATACGGTAGAAATCACTGCCACCACCCACTAATATTTATCAGCTACTAAAAAGGCCCTTAACAAAGGGTGTCCAATTACTACTGTGCAATACTGTTAGCCAAATGATAAATGTGATTGAACAGCAAAGCTTATTGGAGTGACTTGGACAGTATCACTATATACATGCAATGTACTCTAGAGCTTAAATTATCTCTACACAAAACAGCCACAGTTGAATGGTTTAAAAATATTTAATAATAAATAATAAAAACACAAGACAATACTTCTTACTACACAGTGCTAGTCAAGAGTTGAGAGATCACAGAGAAATGCTCAAAATAATACAGTAGAAAAGTTCTGACATCAATACAGAAAAAAATAATCTAATCTTCCTATTTCCTAGCTATATCTAAGAGAAAACACAGTTCTAAAATAAACGTACATATAGATCAAAGCAGTGCTGGTGATGTTGAATATTTTGAAGACAAATGCCAAATGCTCTCTGATTCTCTCTCTTTAAATTGATAACACAGTGCTGCTTCACATTTCATCATTCTTAAAAATTTTCTGTTTTCCCAGGCTAACAGAAACTCAGAGGTTAATAGCCCTTTTAATCTTGCAGCTGGTCAGGAAGCCAGAGCAATAAAAGAAATTATACATGTAAATTCTAACCATTAACTCTGGCCTCAAAACAATAGGAAGAATTCCTTCATTTAGACATCTCAGCTCCGAGTTTTGACATCAAACAATTACACAATGCTTGACTTATCAGCCTTCCTACAACAGAGTGCACTGTTGTTACATTTTTGCAGTTCCACATTTAACAGCCTTTTCTTCCATTTAAGAGAACAAGCCTGTGGCTTATATTAATATTTACAAATGATAGAATTAGCTACAAAATTCTATCTGCCTAGGCTGGCAGCCTTCACATATCTTCAGAAAGGTCAATGCCTGGTACTTGCTTGCCAGAATTTGTCTTATGCATCTTCTCTTTTGCACAAGTTCAAGCATCATAAATACTTTTGTTTATGAATAGAACATATTATGATACTCAAAAACTGCTCAAATATAAAAACAAATATATACCAAGTAACACAGACACCTAGTAGCAAAAAGTTTCAAGATAGTTCTAGAAAATTCTATTAGCCCTCGCTTTAACATTGGAAGGACACTTCTAAAATTTAAACTATTTATATATACTTCCAGACCCATAAATTACATTGCTGTCTCAGTGATTTTGTCATCTAGTAAGATAGGCTTTGAGAAGTTCAATACATAGAAATATGCAATGCTATATTTGTGGGTGTTTGTCCAGCCTAGTGAGTGGGGAATCTGTGAGTCTTACTATACAGTCACCAATCACAATAACATTTTTGTTTATGGAGTAGTCTATAGTACTGGAATTAAGACCTTTTGTCTCACAATGACTCTGTTACTTGCTCACAGTGTCTCTGCATGAGATGACAGAGTTGATATGTGTCAGCAATTGTAATGGTGCCCAATATTTGTCATTTTAATTCCACTGTTTCATAAGGACTGAATAGGCCTGATAATACATTGTATTATTGATGCAGTTCAAAGAACATCATGCTAAATCATCACATTAGCACAATAGCTGTACTATGAGACCCTTTATAGCCCAATTAAAAGTGTAGTTCATATACTGCAAGAGAGTGTGTTACACAGACTTAAAAATGGAAACAGTGGGGTGACTGTTGCTGTCCTCCACTTTGTCAGGACAAAACCAGTCTGTAGGCTGTTGTTAAACTTAATGGGCCTGATAAGTCCCTGATTTAAGCTTTTTAAGAGGCAACATGGTATATCATCAGGCCCCAGTGAAGCCATGTTTTAGCTTTAGAGAGCGCAGTGCAACCTGTTTTTTGCCACAACTTAAGTGGGTCATCCCTAACAGACACCTGTTAATTGGCAGTGGAGTGAGAGAGGGTATATCTTGAAGGAGAACTGGGGGTGATAGGGAGGTGGAATTTGAGCTGAATTTGTCAGCCAGCAGATTTGCTCTGTCTTCCTGTATACAGGCTGTGATCTATGTGTGCACCCAGAGGTGAAATGGAGCTGTAATGGTGTCAAAAGAATGGCAGTAAATGGAAATTTCATCCCACAGGAGACTGCTGTTCTGCTACTGTCCCTGTGCACTCGTGATAGGAGAATCGTGGAGAATGGAAAGATAGACTAGGCCTACAGGAACTAGAAGTGGCTGGGAATGTTATAGTAAATTAATGCTGTGAGTGGACACAATCAGGCAGTGCTGCAGGTGCATCAAATGATTACTGACGTGATCCACCAAGAGAAGATCAAGGCCCAGGAAATAGCTGCAGACCGATCAGACACTGGGGCTACTCACACAGGACATCACCAGCTGACAGAGACCGAACAGTTACTTTTGATCCTCAAGGAAGAACCTGAAAGGACACTAATTCTTGGTGGTGGATTGGATGTTGGAGCTGTGCAGGTGACAACTGCCTGGTGTCTGTTGTGGATGGCCCAATTAATTAGTGGCAAATACAAGTCAGGTAGGACATTGGTAGGATGCCAGACTGATGTATTTGAACATTACTATACGGCCAAACTGGAGGCTGAGCTCTCTCAACATAGGACTGGCAAGACCAGTCAGGAGGAGAAGGTTACCACACACACTATAGACCCAGTCTCACATAGTACCATTACAACCTCAAATCATACACATAAACACACAAAGACATACTCGGAGGCTCTGATCAAAAATCTACCAAAACAGCAGAGGCCACCAAAGCAGACACCCAAACAACCACCACCTCAGAACACAACACCTGCAACACATAGACCTCACAGTCAGAGTGTCAAACAGTCACAGCCCTTAAGGCCAAACACAATGCCAGACACACTAGTCATTGGTGACTCCATAGTCAGACACACTGACGTCCCGCTCACCAGACTGAGTAAGGAGAAGGTCACAGTAAGCTGTCTGTCGGGCGCTAGAATCCGCCACATAACGCAAGCACTCAGGTCTCTCAACAGCAGGTACAAATACGACTCAGTCATTGTCCACGCTGGTGTAAACGACCTGAGACGCACCTCCTTGGACTACATGAAAAGAGACATTGAGGAGCTCTCTGATTATGTAGCCCAGGCAGGTATGACCCTGACCTTGAGCAGTATCCTACCTTCACCAAGAATGATGCCACAATACAGAGATAAGATGATCAGCTTTAACAATTGGCTTAAACACTGGTGTCATTCAAAGGGGATCCAGTATCTGTCTGCCTGGGATGACATGCTGGACAAGCCACGCTGCTTCACAAGGGACGGCTTGCACCTGTCACCCCTGGGATTCCGGATATTGGCAAAGGCTCTTGCCACCCCATAGTGCCTTTTTTAGGCAAGGCTCAAATTCTAAACCTACCACCCTAGAACACAAAAAAGGAAAAAAACTAAGGGTAATGCTGCTCAATGCCAGAAGTCTAAATCTCAAAATGCACGCACTCGAGGCCCTTCTCAGTATGGAGAACATCGATGTCTGTGCTGTGACAGAAACCTGGTTCAAGGCTCCTGAGAGCACCCCAGCGCTATCAGGTTTTACCTCATATCATGCGTTCCGGCCCCAAAATCAGGAAAATACCAAGAAAGGAGGGGGGGTATCCATATTCATCAAGGACACCCACACCTCAAGACTGGTGGCAACGCATGATGCATCGGAGACCATCCAGGTGCAATTAACCGTAGGCAAGACTGCTCTGCAAATTGTAGCATGTTACAGGCCACCCTCACAAACTCAGGAACCTCACATGGCCTTCCTGAAAACACTAGAGGGGATAAATGTATCACCAAACACCATCATACTAGGTGACTTCAATTACCCAAATATAGACTGGGAACACTACTCAAGCCCAAACACCCTAGCCCAAAAGTTCCTGGAATTCATAAACTCAAATGCCATGGAACAACTAGTCACCATCCCCACAAGAGGAGGTAACATACTTGATCTCATCATCACGAACATGGGAGCACAATGTTCAACACCGGAAGTATACCCCTCACTGGTGAGATCAGATCACAAACTAATCTCGCTGAAGGTCCTCGTCCCACCCCCACCTGAAATAAAAAAGACCACAGTAAAAAACTTCTCAAAAGCCGACTTCACACTTCTAAAGACTAGTGTGGTCTCCTTTAAGGCCCCCGAGCCGGCGGAAAACAGTACTCAAGCCGCTGAATCACTTACAAATGCCTTCTACCAGCACCTGCAGGACTGCATGGATAAGGCAATCCCAAGCAAAACAAAGACTCTTTGTACCAAAGGCAAGCGTCCAGTCTGGTGGACCCCAGCCATAAACAAACTCTACAACAAAAGGAGGAAGCTACTACAAGATAGAGCAAAATCCTTAAAAGGTAAGACACCCTTGATCACTATAAGTAAAAAACTAAGAGCTCTCATAAAATCATCCAAAGCAAATTTCGAGAGAAAAATAGCTAAAGACTCAAAAGACAATCATAAGGCCTTCTTTAGCTATGTTAGAAACCTAGGAGGAAACTCCCAGATATGCTCAGAACTAGTTCAAAATGATGTGAAGATTACTGATCCTACAGACATTGCCAACATACTGGCTGACAGGTTCAGTGCAAACTTCTCCCCTCCCCAAAAGGAGAGATATCTATACCAAACGATTGCAGCCCCCAAACATCTCCAGCGCCCAAGTGAGAACTGCTCTCTCCAAAGCAAAAAAACACAGCATCCATGGGACCTGATGGTGTCCCCGGCTGTGTGCTCCACGAACTCAATGAGGAATTAAACCCACAGCTAGGACAGCTGTTTAATCAAAGTCTTACCTCTGGATACGCACTCCAGGAGTGGCGCACTGCAACTGTGGTCCCACTTCACAAAGGCGGTGCCTCCACCGACCCTGGAAATTACCGCCCATTAGCTTGACAAGCCTTATCTGCAAAGCCATGGAGAGGATCATAATGGACCTCATAAATAAAGACATAGGGAATTTGCAGACTTTGGATCCAACCCAGTTTGGCTTTGTCAAAGGCAGATCATGCCTTTTAAACTTGGTTGACTTTTTCAAACAGTCACCAAAGCCATTGATGAGGGAAAGGCAGTCCATACAGCCTACCTTGATCTGGCTAAGGCCTTCGATACAATACCCCACTCGGGTATCATTGAAAACTCATCAGCTTAAATGTTAACCCATACATCACAAGATGGGTTGCAAACTGGCTGAGTGACAGAACCCACAGGGTCAGAGTTGCTGGCGCCATGTCAGACTCAAAGCCTGTCACAAGTGGTGTCCCACAGGGCTCAGTCCTGGGCCCACTCTTGTTTGGCATCTACTTTTCCGAAGTACAAGCAAACACAGGAGGGTTATGGCTGACAAAGTTTGCAGATGACTGCAAACTGGCCATAGTAGAAAACACATCTGACACAGATATCCTTCAGAAGGGTCTCACAGAAACGGATAACTGGTGCCAGAGCCACGGCCTAAAGTTAAATGCCAAAAAATGCATAGTCATACCCTTCGGGAAAAACAAGGTTACCCCTAGCTACCAAATAGGTGGAAATCCACTGAGCACAGAAGAAGTTATCAGGGACCTGGGGACCCAGGTTGATAGTAGTCTGTCATTCGACACCCATGTAGCTAAAGTAGTTAGGAAGACCTTCTACATTGCCCACCTTATCATGAAGGGATTCTCATCTAGATCAAGGGAGGTTATAGTCTCCCTTTACTCATCACTCATCAGACCAATGATTGAGTACAATGCCCCATTCGAATGTATCTGACCCGACACTTGCAGCAGCTGGAGAGGCCACAAAAGTTCCTCACCAAAAGGATAAAGGGTCTCAAAATCTATCCTATGCTGCCCGACTGAAAGAACTCCAGCTCTATTCAGTCGCACGCTTGCTCAGAGGTGACCTTTGCCTAACATACAAGGCCATGTCAAACCCAGATTTGATGAATATGCTTCACCTCAAAAATCTAGATCCATCAGAGCCACAAGGGCGGGAGACTTAAACCTCGACACGGCTATTAATAGGACGTGCTGGAGGGATAGATTCATCACCCAAAGACTCCCTATGCTGTGGAACAAAATCCCGGTACATGTGAGGCAGAGCACCTCGCTGGCCTTGTTCAAGAGAAATCTTGACCAATGGATGGGAGATCGCAGATATACCCCAGGGATTACCTCAGTGTCACTGCTCGACAGAGGCACAGCAAAATAATGGGTATAGTTCCCCATACTAAAGGGGTGGCGTAAGCCACAAAACGATGGGCTAGGCTTGTAAATGCCCTCGGGCAGATAGCCTAGTATGAACCTATGAACCTATGAACCTATGAGAATGTGTACTGCTGTCACCCAGGACATCAGGGCTGCAAATGCGAATACTTGCAGCATAGGTTACCATTACCCATGTCATTTGAGGATTTACCACTTGAGTTGTGTGACATGCCATTGTAATCAGACATTGCCTTACACCTCTGCTCAGTGTACTTACTCATTCCATGCTTCATATCTGTCAGACACAGACATCAGGCCTGCAACACACAGATACTGTACAAACATGTATGCATTTGTTCATATGCGTGCATAGATTCCTGGCATGCTGTTGTGTGTCTGATATATGGTGGTGGTGGATCACATATGTACCAGCTCTACACATTAGTATTTTATCTTTATGTTTTCACAGGTTCCACTTGGAGATGATGTGACTGTTAGTATAGGTCTGCACATGCCTGATGTTGGCATGTCTGTAGAAGCTGATGATGATGATGCCATTGTGCACATGGCACAATTTGAGTAAACAGCAACTCTGTCAGTAATGTTAATAGTGGAACATTGCTGCACTTTACAGATAAAGAGACTACTGAAGCCCGGGACAAACCTTCTGCAATGCCTGTGTTTAGTGCAGGGCATCTTCTCCATGTGAGTTCCACACATGTTGCTCAACCTGCACAAACAAAGCCAGCATCCAAGGGCTGTACAAGCTCTAAAGTGGGTATGCATGTTATTGGGGAAAGGTGCATTGGTAACTCCAGCACCATGAGGGCCTGTTATTTCACCATGAGGGTCTGTTATTCCATGTTCTGGTTGTTACCCTAGGCATCAACCACAGATGAAAAGTCTGTGATCCAGGCAAATGATGCTGATCAGACCATATCAGAGCTGCTTAGTGTTTTGTGTGGCCTACATGAAGATACCCATGGCCTTTTTGAATACTCTTGACTATTGCAGGGACACCAGATAATGGTAGCTCACATGGCAGCTATGAGTGCATCCTTACATCTGTTTGCACATGACAGGCAAAGCTGAGACAAGGGGCTGCTGTAAACTGCAGCTAGGCATAGCCGTTTTGCACATATAGTAGGCTGCATGATGTCATGCATTCCTGGACATTGATGGTCATGTGGACATGGACCATACTCATCTGGTTCCACCATCACTTCCTCCTCTGGCCATGGTCACACTGATGTGGATGACACTCATCTGGCTCTGTCTGGACCTCCACCCCTACCTCTGGATGATCTTGTGGACATGGACGATACTTATCTAGCTCCACAGTCATTTACACTGATGGCTTTGGACAATCATGTGAGTGAGAATTAAACTTATCAGGCTCCACAGTTGCCACCCCCAATGTCACTGGATGATCATATGGTTGTGGATGGCATTCATCCAGCTCCACTGAGGGGACAACCCATCAGGCCTTGCACTCAGGGTCACACAGTCTGACAGCAACCCATTCTCTGGTAGATATCACACAAATGGTACATGCTGCTGGCAGACTGGGCATAGTGATGACCACCCACCAGACAGTAGCACACTCAGGGGCCATGCCAACTTTTTCTCTGATATGACCAACATGTTATTATTTTCAATTGACCATGTGCCTCAAGACCTGGCACTAGTATGCCACATGGTACACTTAACCAGCATTCCACCCTAGATGCTTCACATCAACACTCAAGGACATGATCTGTGATAGGTGTAATATTTGGTTTGCTACAGGCACCATATATGACCCTTCCATCTATGCTGGTATTGATGTCCCTTGCCACTGTGCCCCCTACATGAGTAAATGATGATGACCATGGCCTGTCTAACCTTCTGCCTAATGTAGGTACGGTTATGTCTAATGTACAGCATGGACAGTCAGTATATACTACTGCATAACCCGAGTGTGTAAAGTCATGCATCACTTTTGTTGTGTGCTTGTCATGTTATGACCCATAGTTGTGGATAAGATGTCACCTATTTGCCAGTGGCATGACTTATTTCTCCTTCCTCTGACTCACATTGGGGTTGCTGCAGCTGCTTTCTGCTCCAAGTCCTCACCTGGCTGCTCTTCCATTGGTGGCACAGGTATGTCTGCCAATGCTGCTGTCTCCCATTACTGTGACTGTTTTTTGTACCACAAATGTATTGCTGCACAATGCAGGAGCATATTACAGTGCGTAACCAGATGTATCCAGGCAGCAGAAGTAAGAGTTCATTACTCCAAGCCAATGATGTTCCATGTAGTTCTAGTGTCATGTTGGATATTATTTCCACCTCTGTCTTGGGTATGTATATGAGGGTCATTAGCCATTAGTCCAAGGCATATGCAGCATCCTCTGTAAAACACAACAGCAAACAACATTAAGAGCAGCCTGCTACCCACATTCATATCACCAGTTAGGAACTCTGTGGATGTTTATATGTCCACTTACTAACTGGATGACCTGTAGAAAGTTACCCCACATAAAATAAAATGTTGGTATAGGTCACACATTTGCTAGACATGGGAATCATGGGAACTGCCTGGTAGTGCACAGGCACAGGGTATATAATGTCATGTGCGTTGCACATCACCTGCCAGTTAATGGATAGAAACCACTTCTGAATGTTGTTGGAAGCCACATAGAGCATGTGGGACCTTGACTGCAATGTGAGGGCAGTCAGTGGCCCCCCAGACCTCAAGGAAATGACTTATGTTGGAAAATATAGACATAGTGGTGGTTCTCTCCTCTGCTGCTCATGTGAACCACTTATGCTCCTCCACATGTGTCAGCATCACAACATGGAAATGGTGAGGGATTCATGAGGCTGAAGTCTTTGAATCTCCTTATCATGTCCTCATTTGAAAGCTGAAAGGTCACCATAGCGCAAATGATTAATGCTACACAAACCTTAATGTCCACTTGAGATAGGTATTCCATGCACTTCTTGATCTCATGTGAGAGTGGTGCAAGGCCACCAACCACTGTCTGATATCTCTCTTTTCACGGTGAGCCACAATTTCCCAATATTACTGATGACAATGTATCAGCTGCTGATGGACTTTTCTGAGGTGAGGAAAGTTTTAACATACATCTCAGACACTGGTTTCCAAAGCAGCCACTAACACATGTTGATTGGCTGAAGTAAATGCTGCTCCTTGCTCATTTTGACAATGTGATGTACAGATAACATAATCTCCATGGCTCGTTGTCTAAATTTGATGCATTTCTGAATTGTGATACCATGTTTGACTTTTGTCATTTGCAAATATGGTAGCTATCTTTGGCATATTGACACTCATTTGCATGTCATTGTGTCATTTGCATAAGATGCATAGCGCATTATCTTTCATACTAGCATTATCATGCTTTGTGTCCCTGAATCACCATATCACTAATCACAGCAGTGTTCCACTTAACACAGTGCAATATTTGTTTCTAAATACTTCCACAGTGCAAAATGATCTGCTTACATAAATTGATCACATTTAAGTCTGAACTGAATTTTACATTAGGCTTCTAGTGTGCCATAGAATTAATTCACAAGAATGTATTAACTGATAATGACTTGAAACAGATACCATCTGATATTTCACATTCTGTACTGCACTTATCAGATCAAGCCTTGTGCGCAATGAATAATTTTTTGCCCTTTATATAATGAATAAATGATCCTCCTTAAAATGTGTGTTCCATCTTTTATTTACTTTATCAAAGTTTGCTATTTGGAGCAACCCCAAGCATTTGAGTGTTGTTTGTGAGTCACTGAGGCCATGTGCAGTGATAGTAGTATAGTTTCATTGCACCAGCTCTACCCGTACCTGACATATACCTGTAAATGACCCATGATGGTATTTATTGATCAGTTCTCTGATTGACTTAATGTCAATTAAGATTAGGTTTAATGCTTCTTACTAAGTGCTTATCTTCATCTTATCACTGAATATGTTTGCCCCCACCCCCACATATCCTCATTTTACTTATTCATCACGATGTTTGCCACACCCCCACACATCCTCATTTTACTTATTCATCACAATCTTTGCCCCCAACCCCACACATCCTCATTTAACTTATTCATCACAATGTTTGACCCCACGCCAACACATCCTCATTTAACTCATTCATAACTGAAAAATTCTAGGAATATGAATGTTGAATGGAAATATGTCTGCTAATATTCTCACGTTATCCTGATATTTTTTTCATTTGTGCCAGGCCTTTTCTGTGAGCTCCTTTGTGTATACCTTCATTTTCTAGCATTACTACATCCTAACATAACAAAATAAATAAAAAGGGGTGGCTGGAATGACTTAGTGTTCCTTTATAATTTGTGCGTGTGTGTGTGTGTGTGGGGGGGGGACGGACGGACGAATGGACTCTGTTTGAGAGTGACAGTTTTGCACTCAGTTTTCAATGCTGTCTTTTTATCATATAACTATAATGACTGTCATTCATAAAGTGATGTAATCACTGCTTTGTTCCACAAGTCTGATAATATTTTTTTTCTAAGATTTGATAAACAACACCAGTCTTGTTGAGAAGAGGGTATAAAACTGCTGAAATGAAACACTGGTGACAGGATACTAAAAATAATAAAAGTTGCAGAAAGGCATTGAAAAGTTCCATCTTATTACACCTTGCTTATATTTTACTTCCTGTTTTTCCATTCTGATGCCATTTCATGAAAGTAGGAAGAAGACCATAGATAATGGAAAAAATTATGTTGTCCAATATTTTGGACAATTTGTCATATTGTGGTCACTGAATCATAATGTAATGAATGATACATATAATTATTTAATATAGCCAAAGCACATTTGACTTCATCAGCATTGCTTTTTTTAGAAGCTAACCCTCACCCAATCTATACTATTTAAATAATTCAGAGGTCTGCACATCTTGAACTAAAGAAAATTGTAATATGCTTTTATTAGCTGGCATATTTTTTATGTATTTTCTTTTCTTTTAATTGTATGGATTGTTTCAGTGATCTTGAGTACTCAGAACTGAGTTTTCTAAATTTTAATTCAATCAGACAATGAAATGTCTTGTTCCTTATCATACCTGTAATATAAACAGCTATTTAGGCAGAATTTGGGAAGGACAGATTTCATACCAATGAGATAGCGTACAACATTTTTGTAGTAAATTATGTGAAATCAAAATGATGAGAATTATCAATGTTAAAAAGGCAAGTTTGAGATATTTCATTACAATTGTGTTCATGATTTTTAATATTTTAATATTAGTTTTGCAAGAATCCTGTGTGAAATGCAAGGCCGGAGGCTAACAGACTCAAAAGGGAATAACTTCTAACTTCTGCAGAAAACCATTGAAGTCTAAAACGTTATTACACTTTAAGAGCATGTCCATGTTTGTTATGTGTATGTACCAACTCCAAGCTTATTCTATTCCTCGAAGTATGGGAATACTCCAAGATGCTGTAGCTGCTGACTTACTATATACTGTCACATTTGCACTACCACCTCTATCATTCCAGCAATCACTATTACGGTTTCTGGAATTTCAACAGATACCAGCTTTCCAGGTCTGTCTTCTTGAGATAATATATGATCTTCATATGTCCCTTCCCTAGGACGGCAGACAAATCTTTCAAAACTGGGTTCCCTAAAATTGGTTTTCACTTATGAAGCAAAATGTTCCAGATAGTAGTATTTTCAATACAGCAACTTTGAATTCAGTTTGCTAAAAACAGAATGTTAGAAAATTAGTAATGCTGTACGTATGTCAACATAGTTGCAAATTTTTGTGGTATTTCTATTTCTGAACCTGGTTTATAATATGAATGCTCTTCTCCTGTAAATAAGGATACAGGATATTACTGAGGCCTGATATTAATTTGATATATAGTAACTATGAAATTGTCTCCTGGGATGATTATGCATAGTTTTATTTGCATCTGTCAGTCAGTTTGTGGAATTCTAAGTCTTGTATTAACTGTCATTTCAGAGTTGTAAGCCAGCCCAGTGGCATAGATCCAAGGCATCCATTAGTGTCAAAACTGACCTAAGTTAGAGAATGAACTCGGACTGCTGGTAGGGTTGACCTGGGGGGAAGGGGAAATTGGATAAAATAAAGCTGTCCTATATTGGTGATGGGGAAGGGTTTGGGGAATCCTGATGCTTGGGTGACCTCTGGTGATGACCATGAGCCTAACAGGTTGTCTCAGGATTTCAGCAGTTGGCAATGAATAGCTAGGGTCAATGACTGGCTACCACATGATAGTTCTGTAGCTCCATGTTTGTCATTCTGATATTAGCTCCCTCATTCTCCAGAAAATAGCAAAGAGTTACCACTGAGTTTGACTTTCACAGGTTCATAGGTAAATAACAGAAAAATGAAGCTCCAACAAATCACGCCAGTCACTGGAAAGTATTTTAATCCGTTAGCGCTTTCATGCATAAACAATCAATGCACTTCTTCAGACGGTCATTACAAAAAACACTATTACATTTATACTCACACCCAACAATACATTACTAATTAACTAATTAAACAATCAAATATTTAAAGGACCATAAACCTTAAAAGATGCATGAAGATACACACATAATTAAAAATCAAATATACCATATTCTAAAACGAACATTAAACCAAATATGATTAATTAAAATATTATATTGAATTAATAATACTACTACATTTATCGCTGTAGAGCCCTCAATTGGGTTAGAGATTTTTTAATTAGTAAACATTTAATTGGTACTGACATAGACCTGATTATTAGTTTATTGGAGATCATTTTGGGTAATAAATTTTTTATGTTCAAAAAGCAAATATACCTGCAAATAAACTAGAAAGGCTATCTAAACTGTAGAGATCTCAGAGTACTATCAAGCCCTTTCTCTACCAAAAATAGTTTGTTGGATTGTACAGTAAGTTAAAATAAGTGCTTGTTAAAACTTCTGTTCTATTCAAAGTGCTTGTGAGGTTTGGAGCTTCTTCTTAAGATGTGTTGCTTAATGTGGTAAGCCAAATGGCCCCATCACAGTAACTGTGTTACAGAACTTAATTTCTATATTTGTTAAGAAACTACTTGCAATTTCAGTGCATTTACTGGTGGCAGTGTTCTGTTGCATATAGTTCATCCCATAGTAAATTAATTGGATTTCTACTGAACCTTGAATACATATTTGTTTCTCTTTTTTTTCAACAGGTTCACTGGAAACTTAAGTATACACACAGCAATCTCATCCAAATAGGCAGTCTGAGTCCATTCAATCCAACCACCATCTAATTAGTACAAACGATGTACCACCTCTGGCCTTGTGCTTTAAGTAAGTGTTAGAGGCATCCAGTCTTCTGCATAGATTTAGCCTGCACAGTGACTAATCTGAAGACAAGTGCTCAGTGTCCTAGTTTCTAAGCAATAGCCTTATAGTCTGTAAAACCTCCTCCACTGACATTCTGATGGTCTGCTTTTACTCTCCCCTTCCTAATCAACACTGACATTTACTCCTACTGAAACTTATATTTTTTCACTTCTTCAAGACTTGTTTCTCCCATTATTTATATCCTCCTGTCTTAAGTGGAACTGCATGCCTTCAAGGAAAAGAAGTCATTCTTGGCCTCCCCCTTCCTTTCTTATTTCTCCTTGTCTGAGACTGTTACTAAACCAATTTCAGCTCTGAGCTACTATTTGTGCACAGTCAACAACGATTCAGTGCACTCAACTGTCTCTTTAGTGTGTTTTTATTTTTCTATAGAAGTGTCCCTGCAGGCAAATACATATGTATGTAACAGTGAAACCTGTGGGTTATATTTGTATGTAAATTATAACTATTATGGCAGCCTAATACAAAAAAAATTATCCACTATAATAGCTCTATTTTCTTAGACCACAGCAGTCCCATTGGTACTTTCTCTTTTAAATTAGCTTAATTCATTGTTTTTAGCAGTCCACTGTCTCCCTTCCTTAAGTTTATTTCTCTTCTTGTGTAACCACTTTTGTGTTCTCAGACAGTATTTTTCCAGAGCTGAACTACTGCATTATAACTTACTTTATCTCATTGTATTGCTGGTCTCTGGAGGTTGAGGTAGGCTTTGGGACTTTGGATTTCAAAGTCCAAAGAAACCTCCTTACATTACACAGTTGTTCAAACAGTGAAGTGTGATTTTCTACTCTTATCAGCATTAGTCAGGTCAAGGGGATATTGGACTAACTCCCCTACTAAAACTGTGTCCTAGAGCAATAAAACAAATACATCCATCTACTAGCACAAAGGCATTTTAAACTGTATTGTTGCTTTTACTGATCTCTAAGCAGATTTGTAGCTGTTTACATTATGTCACTGATTATTTTCTCTATTTCTTGACAAGTTTATAACTCACTGTGTTCACCCTCGCTAACACTCAGGCTCACTCTACTCCCCTACCCTACCCCTTAATCCCACCCACCCCCTCTTACTCTACATTTATACTTTCATAATACCACCCACATATTCCTCCAACCAATACCATCAGTTCCTCCATTGAGAAAATAATCAATACAATCACTCCCAATAGTAACATCCACTCTAGATTACCACCCACGACTCTCTCACAAATTGTCTTAATCCTTGCTTCCTATAACTATCAAATTACATCTCTACAATCAACCTCCTACGCTCCTAACATTTTTATCCTAATTTACAACAAATATAAATCCCAACTTAAATAGGATGCCCCTAACTCAGTTTATTTTGCTATTCCTCCTCACTTTATTAGCCTTTATCACCAATTATCAAACCCACCTCCTCTAAATACTTAGGACTTCAACAAATCTTTACAAAGAGTATCAACATATATGCAGCCTGTCTTTCTCCATAATGCCCTATCTCTACAAATGAACCACATCTGATATATTTTTCTATAAATATCTTAAAATTAAGCATCCAAATTTACGATCGAAAAATAAAAAAGCAAGTCCAAAATATAACTGGTCACAATCTTCCTTCTGTAAAATATTAGTTCAAAAAATTAGTGGAGATATTCACTCTAATCCAGGTCCCACTGTTCATAAAACCATCACTTCCAACCCCATATATCTCAGCAAAAAACAAAGCCCATACTCACCTTACTAAATATGAACCTAAGAAATGTGTGCAATAAAATCTATGACATGCATGCTTATCTTGCCACATACACTCCTGATGTAGTCATAGCTACTGAAACCTACTTAAAAAAATAAAAGATAATGAGATCATCTCCACAGGTTACATTATACTCTGGCATGACAGAGAAAGCAAGTGTGCAGGTGGTGTTGCAATCATCTATACAAATTCCCTAACTACTAACTTACTTCCACAGGAAATACCTAAATTTAACAATTCTGAACTACTAATAATGCTCCTAAAATCAACAATAGGAAAACCATATGTTTAACACAATTTAAATACCACCAGAGAATAAGACTGATACTACTGAAAGCATCCTGTATTGGATATCCAAACAAATTAACCAAGAAACTATAATACTTGGAGACTTAAATATAGACTGGCAATTCATAAATTCCACTACCCCCACTGAATCCATAAACTTGTACAACTTCAGACAATTAATAACCACACATACTAGAATCAATAAAACTTGAGGTAGACACTCAGCAATAGATTGGAATCTTATAAACAAACCAGACAAGCTGACAAAAGTAGGCTGCCTGTCAGATAGCATAAGTGACCACATACCAACGTGTGCCATTAGAACTCACCATAACCTAGATAATCATATTATCTATAATCAAACAGGAAATACAACCAATTTCAGCAAAGATATTTTTAAACACTAAAAAAACATAACTGGAATGTACTTTGAACAATGCAGCTAGATACAGCTATAGAACACTTTAATAACGTATTCTTACCAACCTTAAATAATCTAACACCAGTACGTAATAAAAGAGTAAATTCCAACTGCGCACCATGGCTGGCAAAGGAAACAAAAAAAAGTCATGATAAAAAGGGATAAAACCTGGAAAAACTAGTATAAAACACAATTCAAAATGCCCTCCAACAATTTAGGCATCTTAGAAACCCTGCAAAACTCCATGTCAAACAAGATAAGCAGACATACTATATCAACCTACAAGAAAAACATATAAGCAACCCAAAACAGTTTTGGTCATCACTAAATAAACTACTCCACCCTCGAAAGACCACTTCCCCTTCTCCAAAAACAGATGATACAACAGACTCTATCCCTACACAGTTTAATTCCTACTTTATACAATAAATATTTTCTGTCTTAGACACTAGCACATCTGCCCCCTCCCACTACTAATCAAAACCACCCACAGCTCTTCAATTTTAGTTCAGTACCTACCTCTCTCATAAGGGAGTTGCTCCTTAACTAAAAACTACTTCTGTAGCTGTAGACCAACTACCATCAGACTACCTAAAAATGGCTGCTGAAGTCATAGCCTTCCCTGTGTCTATACTAATTAATAGGTCCATAGCAGAAAGATATGTCCCATCACTGTGGAAAAAAATCCTGCATCATACCACTGCACAAAGGTGGCACATCTACAGAGTTTAATAACTACAGACCAATAGTGATTTTCTTCCCTCTCCAAAATATAATAGAAATACACCCATATGCAGCTGATGCAATACCTAACCTCAAATAATCTGCTCTCAGAAACAGAACATGGCTTTAGACACAGCACCACTACTGTTCTACTATATTTTACCAATATAATAAACTGACATAGAAACAATGTTCTGCTTGTGTCCACCATGTTCTTAGACTTGTCAAAGGCATCTGATACTGTCTCACACCAGCAACTGCTCATTCAACTCTCATCAATAGGACTTTTACAGTACTCCTTGTTGTGGCTCCTTAGCTACCTATCTGGAAGCCAACAAGCCATTTAAAGGCAGTAAATCTACTTATCCTTTCAACCAGTTAGGTGTGCCTCAGGGCTCTATCCTGGGTCCTCTACTATTTAATATATTTATTAATGACCTCCAAATGCTGGGGTGCCTTCTGTGTGGAGTCTGCATGTCCTCCCTGTGGTCGCGTGGGTTTCCTCCTGGTGCTCCGGTTTCCTCCCACATCCCAAATACATGCTGTAGGTGGACTGGACACTCTAAATTGGCCCTAGGTGTACATGTTTGTGTGCCTTCTGTGGAAAGTTGGGCACCGGGCTGGCAACTCAACACTGTAAAATTTCACTGCCAGTCATGAGCGGACAGGTGATCCTCTGTGGTGGCCCATAACCGGGAAAAAGCCAAAAGAAGAAGAAGATTAATGACCTCCAAACCTCTACTCGCCATGTTGCTTTAGTTCACTATGCAGATGACTCAACATTAATATATGCGGCCTCAACAATAAATGAGCTCCAAGACATTACTCAAAAATCTTTCTCCTCTGTAGAAACCTGAATCAAAGAATCACACTTCTTACTCAATCCCAGGAAAGCTAAGTTAATGTTTTTCACCTCAAAATGTTGTCAAAATCAAACATAATCTTTTACCATAAAGTCAACAAATAATACTATCATTGAAACTGTAACTCATAGTAAACTTCTAGGTGTTATAGTAGATGACAGTCTCAAATATGACTGCCATATACTGCACACCATTAAATCTACACACCAGAAATGAGGCTCCCTTTATAGGATCAATGGATTCCTTACAGATACTGAAAGAAAAACTCTAGCCACCACCTTCTTACTGTCAATTCTCTTAGACGCCGCTCCTGTCCTAACAAACATAAACAATACTCAAAGAAAGAATCTTGCCTCCTGCTATAATAAATTAGCTAAATTTGCCACCAGTCTGCCTCAGAAGGACCCACCATTGTCTTAGTTTAAAGCAATTAAACTGGTTTGAACTGCACAACTGTCTGACATATTCACAACTGACTGCAGCACACAAACTCATTCATCATCCAGAAAAATGCCCTGCACTACAAAACTCATTACTGCCTTACAGTCCAGCAATGGACCGCCGTTCTAGAACAAATTTTTATTACTTACAAATAAGTCAAATAATGTTGCAGTAGACTCGCTCTACTCCCAATGCATTGCTAAACTCTGGAATAATATCCCCATGCAAATAAACTCAATAGTTTTAAAGCACTGCTTAAACAACATCTTAACCAGTCCTGGTCCTGTACATGCTCATCTCAGGGTTAAATTTTTTCACTGTACGATACTATCCAAATAGTTTGCTTAAACATAATATTCTCAACCCCTTAGTGAAATGACAAAACAATTTTTATACTTAATGGCTGCCTGTACAGTCCACTAAGTTGCACATGTGCTTTTTCTTTTGTAACTTTCACATCTGTAAAATCTTACAATGTATAGGTTCATAGGTTGGTACTAGGCTATCAGCCCTAGGGCCTATACAAGCGTAGCCATAACAATTCCCTGGCTATTTCTTCCCACACTGTTTACTTCCCTGGACCCCTCTCTAGCAGGGCGACTGACGTGATCCCCAGGGTGAATTTCCTTTCTCCCACCCAATCGTCAAGGTTCCTTTTGAAGAGGGCCAAAGAGGCACTCTACTTGACATGTATGGGCAATCTATTCCAGAGTCTGGGGAGTCTCTGGGTCAGGAACCTATCCCTCCTATCCTATATGTATAGGTGTAACTACTGTTTGTGTATAGATGCAAATAGAAATGTAACTACTCCGTGTTTGACTGGAACTTGGTATAATGCAATGTAAGCAAATAGAGCTTTTCTCCCTGGGCCTCTGCTGAAAATGGGTATTAACTGGATGGACTTTTCTGGTAAACAAAGACAAATACATCAATAAATCAATAAACAATCACAGCTGCAAGACCTGATACTGCGAGTGCCACAACCGCAAAAAAAAAACAAAAAAAAAATATGATTTAAAAATTTAAATAGCACATTATGAATCTAGCTATTATACACTTAGATAATGTGTGAATTGTAAATCAGCACACTACTGGAGAATGAACATCCTGTAGCAGAGTATTAATGTACAAATATCACCTGGTGAAAAACAAGTCCACGGCTTCTTGGAAGTATAACAAGGTGCCATGAAGCATGGAGGAGAAATAAATAAATGGATGCCATTTTTATGCTCTCTATTTGCAGCTTTGCTATGCAGTAAATGTAAGATTTAAAAAAGGAAAATAAATAAAACAGTAAGTGTGCACACGTGTGTGTGTGTGTGTGTGTGTGTGTGTGTGTGTGTGTGTGTGTGTGTGTGTGTGTGTGTGTGTGTGTGTGTGTCTCTGTGTCTATGTGAGAGAGAGAGACAGAGAGATTTGGTGAACAAGAGAGAGAAAGTGAAAGACATAGAGAAAGTGAAAAAGAAAGAGCAAACAAGTGAAAGAATCAGGGCATACCTTTCAATTTCTTTAACCAGGTTTTTTGGATAAACGTAAAATGATAGAACCCTCCCATAAAATTGGGGACAAACTTTAAAGGTAACCCTTATTTTCCAGTGTCTTGCATTTTCTACAGAATAAGAAATCTGAAACTATAATTTCTGCCTTCAATGACTGAGTGAAATCCTGAAAATCAGGACAGCGCAAAACTGACAGTTGAGAGGCACTTGGTTTGTTCTAATGATTTGCAGTACAATGAGGCATCTTTAATGTATGCAGTCAAAGAACTAGCTGTACAACCACAACACTAAACGGTGACTTTATTTACTATTTTGGATCCAGTAGTTGTATAATCAAAAAAGTAGCTGTAGTTGGTCTATGTGTGTATTTTTGTGTATATGACTGTGAGTCTGTCTGTATGTCTACACCTGCATATATATGTCTGTCTGTCTATCTGGATCCCTGTCAGTTGATTGAGTTTTCAGAAACTCAAAATTCATATGGTCGAGACCATATGATCGAGTTTTTGAAAACTAAGCTTTTGAATGGAGATTGCGGTACAATGATGATTGGGAAAAGTACCCTTTTCTTCACTGTACTATGATTTTGGAGTTGGTATATATAATTTGCAGTGAGTGTGTGGGTGCAGGGGTGCTTTTCCCTACACAAAAGTAAAAAAAGTAAACTTTTGTGTTTTTTTGTTTTGTTTTAATGTTCATGAAACTCCATCATATGGTCTCAATCATATGAATTTTGAATTTCTGAAAACTTGAACATCTGATATATGTGTTTTCCGCCTTTAGGTGTGTGTCTGTGCCTATGCATGTGTGTTTGTGTGTGTGTGTGTGTGTGCGTGTGTGTGTGTGTGTGTGTGTGTGTGTGTGTGTGTGTGTGTGTGTGTGTGTGTGTGTGTGTGTCTGTCTGTCTGTAGACATTAAATACTTAACATAACTCATATTTTAGATGTAGAATGCTTCCTCCAGCAAAAATTACTTATGCTAGAGCAAGTTTGAAACATTAGGTGAAGAAATTATTTTACATCAAAAATCTAAAAAAAAAAATAAATAATCCATCTACAATCACTTTTCCCATTTTTATACACATGGGTTCGGGGTGTCTCTTTAACAGTGACAATCAACTAGGGCCAAGGTTCACTCCACTGGGTGGGTAGCCCTGCTGTGGCTGTTCTTCCATACCACATACTCGCTCCTATGGCCAATTTAGAGTGTCTAATCAATCTACTACATGTCTTTAGGAATGTAGGAGGAAACCCAGGGAAGATATACAGATTGTGCACAGAAGACACCACAGCCAACAACTGAAGCAGTGAACATCATTTCTCTTTACATTTTTAATATTATATATATATATATATATATAAAAATATTTAAATAGAAATAAAAAAATACAAAACAATTTAACATTATCTAAATTCAGTATTGCTTACTAGGGTGGGCTTTATCAGGAAATAATGGACCTTTCAGGGGTAGTGAGGCCTTCTGGCTTTGGCTTTGGATCTCAGAATACTCCTACTTGAGCCCCTATTTCCCTGATAACAGTCACCCCATTAACATTATTGGTTGCTTAAAGCATTTTGCATGGTGGAAGCCTCCTACACCCCCTGACAAAGAGGTGCTGTGCTCCCGCACCCTTGAGAACTGTTTATTTAAATTTTGGCGACACTATACCTTAGAGCAGTGGTACTAAACCAAGGTATCACAGCCATGGACTAAGTATACATTCCCCTGTATTCGCCAATAATACTCTCCTGAGTATCACATTTATGGGCCTTGTAGTTTCAACAAGCATCTGCTTTCCTACCTTGTTTTTTATTTAATACCATAATCTTTAGATGAAAATTCAAACTAGAAAAAAATTCAATATTCCATTGATGAAAAGTTTGTTATTCACATCTTAAAGTTAAAATAAACAAGTAAAATAAGGTCAAAGTACTGCTGGTTACCAAGATATTAAATTGAGTAAGTTTCAGTTTGGAAAAGGTAACAACTTGCTAACTGTTGTCTTGATGAGGAATATAAATTTTGTCTCAGTGTTATCTTCAAAATATTGTGCCAGATAATATAAATTTGTGATCAAAGTTCACTGTGATAAAAGCTTCTATACTATAGAAACAGCTAAAGACAGTGAAACTTAAAAATAAAGGCTTTTAAAATGAGCTCATTAGGTCAGTATGGAACCTATTTTCTTACTACAGCATATTGCAAAGGAAATATTACAATACACGACAGTCAAAGTGCACGTTTATTTGATCGTGTTTTAAAATAATTCTCAAATTTACTTCAAAAATGCTAACTCTCGCCGACTGATACCATTTACTTTTAAAATATATTTTAAGTAAATGAAGCTGAATGTTGTGTCACTAGCTATGTGAACAACTGAATATAGAAACCATATATGCAGCTAACATTTGCACAGTTTACTAACAAAAAAATCAGTATGAATGCTTGCCCTAATCTAGTTTATTAAACACAAAAACACATTACATAAATTAAATCCCACCAGAGCTCAATATTCTCTGGAAGGCAAATGTTATCCAGGGAGCCATACTGTAATCCATGAAATGTACCCTGATCAGGTACAAAAAAAAAAGTTAAATGTTGCTTTTCCATGCTTGAAATAATATTGTCCACCTCAGCTTAAGTAGAACTTACCCAGTGAATCCCCATCTCCCTGCTGAAACCAACCAAATAAAACTCAATTCAATAAAAATGGAATTGACAGAAAAAAAAACCCACATTGTTTCCACAACCCTATTCTTGGGTGATTATATACTACCTCATCTGAGGCTGCTCAACTATGGAAAAAGGGAAAGAATCTGAAACTGATCACCACCCATTCCACAGTCCAATGATCTCATTGTCAATAGAAAAAGCATCTATTAAGCTATACTTACAAACCCATTACAAAAAGAGCATTACTGTTTCCATAAGTAATAAAATATAATACAATTTCACTGGAAGCACTTCCACTGGTATGTTCACAAGTTGACAACAGAACCATACCATAAAATAATTCCTGTGATAAAATGGGTATTTGATAAAAACTCTGAGCAAATAGATAGCAATAACCAAACATATGATAATGTCAGGTGATTCCTACATAGCATTATATCAAAAGCAAAATGCAAAATAAATACAAATATCAATGCAGCAACCATAAACAATCTTCTTTCCCCTCCACTTATGCTATTCTGAAAACACTATAACTACATGTCACCAATTTTGCTCTGTGCTCAGAAAATGCACAAATAAATGGGCAGTATATCTTCAGCTTCTGTGAATATACGGCACCTAGACAGCCCCACTGATACCTAATTGGTTCTACTATGGATCTGCAAACAGCAGAACCGTGAGCATCAACAATGGCAAACATAATGCCTGAAACATACTCCCTGATGTGGAGGCAAGTCTCCCCCACAGCCACTGGACATATATATATATATATATATATATATATATATATATATATATATATATATATATATATATATGCTTTTGGTCGAATTACATTTGGTCAAAAATGATTACACACAGCCCCTGCCCCACTGCAGTGTGACCCTGGAATGAGAATATAAAGTAAGGGTGTGTGTGGGGGGCACACATAATTGCAGTGTATGCACTATTATATACATGTATATCCATTAAAAATACATTGAAATATATAACGTCAGTAAAAACTAGTTGCAAAATGTGGGGGGCTTCACCCCAACACCCCCCTTACTTTATATTCTTACTCCAGGGTTGCACTGCAGTGGGGCAGGGGCTATATTCCATTTTCAACCAAATGGAATTCGACCAAATGAGCTTTGAATCAAATGAACTTTCAGTGAAGTGGGCTGCCTGAAATAATTTTCGACCAAATGTAATGCGACCAAATGAGCTTTCATTGAAGTGGGCTGCCTGAAATAATTTTCGACCAAATGTAATTCGACTAAAAGCAGTAGACCCATATATACATATATATATATATATATATATATACACACACACACACACACACACACATATATATATATATATATATATATATATATATATATATATATATATATATATATATATATATATATATATATATATATATATATATATATATATATATATATATATATATATATATATATATATACATACCAAAAAGTTTGCACCAACTCAAAGAAGGGAGAAATCTCCCAAATGACAGCACATACTTATAAATCACATAGGCAATGATCACCAGTGTAAAACACTGATCAGCATTATGTTCTTTGCCTCGGGCAACTAGCACTCTAGGAATTTCACCTTGACCACATACAGAGGAGCCTGCCTATCTATGAGTTTTTGTTTTAATCATTTGCTAACTAGGTAAGCTCACTAAGCACAAATCCATCTTTTTCTTGGGTGACCAAGAGCACTGTCTAGCTAAGGGAGTTAATGAGAGTGTTTGTAAGTGATGGCTGAAAAAACTAAATGAAGGATTAGATGAAGAAAGTCACTACTTGCTCATAGGTTTTACCGTCTGATCAACATGTAGTTGGCTGTCTTCACCAGTCTTATTTTTTCTTTATTTCTTTATTAATTTATCCATTCACTTGCTTATTTATTTAACATTTGTTCACTGGACAGGGGAGCTGTACCAAGGACCCTTTGCAACTGTGACCCAGGACAGAGGCAGCCTATAAATTAAAAATTATTATCAGTAATTATTGACAGAGAAATATATTGACTGCAGTTGTAGTACATGCAGCAGTGTTATTTTACCCCTAAACTAGAAAAAAAAAACAGTCTTGTTAAGCATCTTTCTGACATCAGAAAGGTGCTTAACAGGCTTTTGTTAAGCATCTCTTAGCTGTATTAGGATTGGGTTTTGCCCAGTGAATTGAAATCAAACAGTAACATCTAGCAAAGAATGGCACCATAAGGCAAGAAAGTATGTAAAAAGAAGGGTCTAACAAGCCTACATTAAGTCTGTACTTACTCATGCATAGTATGGCTACACTGTGAATCAGACATAATGTATTTTTTATTTTATTTATATTTGTTTACTGGAGTAGAGCTCTGATCTCCATTGACCTTTTTCAGACTCAGTTTCTGGCCCCTATGCAGAGATACAAGGAACTTCTCCATTTCAGATAATTATGGTTTGGTCGACAGATTGCCTCCTATTGCTCTATTCTCCTATGCCAGACAGAAAACATGCTTTTGGATGTCATGAATCATGTTGATGGTTTGATGTTTGACCTGCCAGTAGTCCCTGCCCTGGTTACCAACATCATTGATATAATTAATTGCTTCCCACCAGGTAAGGTTGTTGTAGGATCAGTGAAATATCTCTGGGCTGATTATATGGTTGCTATAGAGTCAGCTGGCCTGCAGCAAGATCTCATTCTGTGCATGGGAGAACTTGACTTTACAAGCCTTCCCTTTGCCAGGCCTTGTACTGTGCTGGGAAAAATAAGGTCTGTGATGATATACATATGGAAACATTTGTTAAACAACACCTTATGTAGTCAACTATCCCTGGTTTACTATTATAAGGGCGACCGGACTTCATTCGATTTACGTAAATCCAAACGCCCAATTTGACATTAGGAAAGAATGAAAAAAAAATGTTGAAATGCACAACAGTGAATGCACTATAGCATTCTCTGTTATGAATTTCAACATTTTAATGCAGACTGCATTATAGTGGGGATAGGGAAATGTACCCTTTTCCTCACTGTACTATGATCTCAGACTTTGTATATATAAGTAGCAGCGGTGTGGGGGGTCCAGGGGGGGCGATCCCCCTGCAAAAACTTTCTTTGCTGTGTGCAGTAGAGTAGTACAACTTGCCAAAGTGTGGAGAATGTTCAAAATATGTTGAATTCAACAATCTCCACTTCTGCGTTCGACATTTGCGTCAGTCATTTTTGTTTTTTTGTTTTTTTTGCTCATTTGGTTCACTCAACCGATAACTCGCACAAGGTGTAATTGGACAAATGATAGTAAACCGGTGATATTAGATGTCAGTAAAAAATGTGTAAGTGTGTATATGTGTCTATATATATATATATATATATATATATATATATATATATATATATATATATATATATATATATATATATATATATATATATATATGTATATATATACACATATACACATACACACACACACACACACACACACACACACACACACACACACACACACACACACACACACACACACACACACACACATATATTTTGTCAGACACACACTGGCTTAACAAAATTACTACTGTAAATAGCATCATTTCCAATCACCCACTAAGCTAGCAGTGTAACCAGTGCTATGCCCTGCCTGCATTTCAGATTACCCAGCAAGAGATTTTTTTTCCTAGATGGCCCTGCCACCCGTTTTCTGTGTAATACTTACCTGTTGCAGTGGAGGTGCTGCGGTAGCGTTGTCGCCTCACAATAAGACGTCCTGTTCGATTCTCAGCTAGAGCGTCTTCTGTGTGGAGACATGCATTGAAGGTTGTGCGTCAGGGCCGGCAAGTCGGCATGTAAAAATCTACTGCCAATCATTAGCGGACCGGAGTTCCACTGTGGCGACCCCTAACTGGGAAAAGCCGAAAGACACAACAACAACTTACCTGTTACCATTTCTGTATGTAACAATATGTATAGGCACCTGCTATTCGTGCCTTTACAGTTGCAGACTACACTTAGCAAAGTACAAAGCCTATGCAGGGCCAGCAAACCTACAGATGGCTTAGGTTGTTTAACCAAGGGTGGGTAATAAATAAGATTTTTTAGCTACATTTACTGCCATGCATATATGACCATATGTGTATAAACTGTTCTACAGGGATGTTGCTGCCCATACTTGTGATACTGTGCAGTGTCTTTGTACTGAACAGTATCACAGGTATGGGCAGCAACCTGTGATACTGTGCAGTTCAAAGACACTGCACAGTATCACAGGTATGGACAGCAACATGATACTGTGCAGTGTCTTTGTACTGCAACTATACACAGTACATAAAATAAAGTGCCATAACAATCATCTCCACTGAAGGTTATGTTCCAATGTGATACTGTTGCTGTACCAACCTCAAATGAAAAATATCTTTTCACCAGACCTTTCTACCTCTTAGATCAATAAATGTGGGCAAAGCCATAAATAATGGGGGGGGGGGCACAAAAGCCCAAACATACAGATACTTTTTAAGTATTGTTCTTACAAAATTAGAAAGTTGATGGAATAACATGTTTTGCATTAGCATGAATTTTCTGAAGGTTAACTATCCGCAGTGGTGGTGCTGCGCTAGCGTTGTCGCCTCACAGTTAGAAGTTGTCCTGTTCAATTTTCAGCTAGAGCGTCTTCTGTGTGGAGACATGCGTGAATGGGCGTACCTTCATTGAAGGTTGTGCGTCAGAGCTGGCAACTCGGCACGTAAAAATCTACTGCCAATCATTAGCAGACCGGAGTTCCGCTGTGGTGACCCCTAACCGGGAAAAGCCGAAAAGACACAACAGCAACAAGAAGAAGTCTAAAACTCAAATGACTATCATTATTTTCTGACTTTATTCTATTATGATTTGCCACTCATTTGCCAGCAAACCAAAGCTTTATGAGGAACAGACCAAAAATATGATATAAAAGTCTGCACATTCTGCAAAAATCATGACAGTTAAGAGGAGTGCATTTCATAATGGTGATATGGTACATATGGCAATGACTGCATGACTGCACATACCGTAAGCTTGCAGTACCTCTAATATGACCATTATTCACAAAACTGAAAACATCCTCATACAGCAACAGCAGACAAAGCTCCTTACACCTGCACAATCTAGTTCTAAGTTTCACAACGGTATTATGCAACAGTTCCAAAAACTATTGCTTTGTATCTTTTATGATGAAGTTTTTCTTTACCTTAAACTGTTTGATCCCAAGCTAATCTCCCCTTTTAATCTGCACAATTGCCTTGACTGCCCATATTACTGCAGCAGAAGGTTATAAATGGTCCTGCTACATTAAACCCTCACACTCCGTGCACAGTTCTACAAACAAGAACCAGATGAAGGCAGACAAGCTACGATAAGAGTCATAAAAAGTTAAGATTTAACTCACAAAACAAGATATGCCAATTCCTTTTCAACAATTTTGTGCAGCTGTAACACAATTCAATTATGTTGCGACTTGTACCCTTCCATAACACAATGAGCCTCTTAGTGCAATAAGGGTTGCATGGTGTAAATCTTAGTCTCCGAGCTCAGTGATTGTGCAAGAGAGAGAGCATGAATTTTTCTGAATTACTTTTCTACATATGTCTGTAGCCATAGTTGTGCTAAGAGGCTCCACCACTTTTGTGAACCTACATAAACACTTGTGGAGTTCACTGAGCATGTGTGTGACTCAAACAGGGATATTATGCAATATATTTTACATTTTCAGCTGATGGAGGCACTAAAGAGCAAATCTGTTCTCAGAGCTAAACCTTCTGCAGTTAGTGTTTAGATGTAACACAATTTCTTACACTTTTATGCTACCTTGACAGACCAATTTCCAGCACTTTTTCATTCTTCCTCTATGATGCCCTATGCCCTATGTTGCACAGCAGTTGCCGAAGTAAAAAACAGGTGTGACTGTGAGAAGCCAACCATTGTTCTCTGCAATGAGAGGTAGAGTATAGCCATGGCTTCTAATGGCACTGTGTCTGGCAGGGGGCCCCAGTGGTCCAGTAAGGAATCTAAAAGTTTGCTTCACTTGCTACACAGGTGCAGAGGTGCATATATATTTTTTTTTTTTTCATTTAAATGCACGTATTACATTAGTTCTGTGGAACTGGCATACATATCAGTCACCCTAGTGTAGTAGGTGTATGTATGTATACGTGTATAGGTATTGGTACTGAGCATGAATTCTGCAGTTCTAGGTAGGTACAGAAAGGCAAGCAGCCAGTGACTAACAATGACATTGCAGCACTATATAGATACTGCAGGACTCATAGACCAGAGTATACTGGATGCAAAAGGTAAGACACCATCAGAATGTTTACCTATCACCATTTTTGTAGGATAACATATTAGAACATTGTATCCTTTACATATCAGACAGCTGTGCTACTCATCATCCTGTTAGGTTTTTACACCTGTATTTATAATTTTTATGATGACAGTCATAAATATGTCGTATACAGCTTAAACACTGATTTCTAACAATTTGTCCTTCTCTCTCTCTCTCTCTCTCTCTCCCGTTTTCCTTTGTTGTTATTTTTTATTTTAACTTATTTTGTTACATCCGCTTTGTTATTTCTCTCCCTTTATTTAGCAATTTTGTATAGTACCTCTTTTGGTAGTGCCAGTGGCTAGTCCTTGGATCCACAGTCCTTCAGCAAGCTCATCCAGTCCCTGCATCTCCCCAGGCATCATCAAGGGCTGTCTTCCCCATGGCTGAACTAGGGGACAATGAAGTTGCCATGTTCCCCTAGTGACTCTGCCAGGGCTGGTGAGTATCTGACCTGCAAGGAGATGGTGGAGTTAATGGAGGAGCAGGTGGACTAGCAAGTGAATGCCTACTGCAACCACTTGGAAATACTCCTCTTGGAGCTAGTAGAGTCACATCCCTCCCTAGCCCTGTGAGCAACACCTCTGGCAGGACCCAGGAAGGTGAACAGGGTGCTGTTTGACTGCCCACTCCTGGGAATTACAGACAGGGCACTATAAGAGATTATACCCTCTCTCACCCCATCTCAGTGTAGCCCTTCTTTTGTATCATTGCTCTTCCATGTCTGTTGTCCAGTCCTTCCCATTATCAATGCTTGTTTGTATAATATCCCTGACTCCACTCTCCACTCCATCCTTCAGTGCGTTAACACTTTTTCTGTCAGTCTTTTGTCTTCTCTATTTTGTGTTTGTTTGTTTACTCCTACTACATGCCCTCAACCTCTTACCATGCCTTCACCTTCTGTTACATATTTCCTCAACTTTCCTTTTTGAGGAGAAAGAAAAGGACATCTTTCCCACACACACACAGAAAAGTTACCCTTCATCCCCTTCCATCTCCTATTGTTATCTTACCTGTTTTTCTTCTCTGATTTCCTCTCCTTGCTGCCCCTTTTTCCTACTGTCCTATATTTCCATTCCCACAACTTAATATAGTCAAACAGCAGGTTTTAGCACTAGAGTAGCCCTGTTAAAAAGGCAGGCTGCTTTTCTCTTACTCTTGATTTTACACATGTATACACACACACACACACACACACACACACACACACACACACACACACACACACACACACACACACACACACACACACACACACATACACACACACACACACACTCACACACACTCACACTGAGGCACATACACATTTTTTCATCTTACTCCCATAGCCACTACTGTAGCTTTTTCCCCTCACTGCATGTTCACGCCAGGCATAAGCAAATATATATTTGGCTGTGGCTTCAACACTGAGTTTTGATGTTTTTAATTGAAAATGAGCTCAGAGCTGTATCATGCCCAGATCAGAATCTGGGGGTGGCTAACCATCATCACAGTGAACATGTTTCTAAATTTCAGGACTGGGCTGGTCAACAAATTGTATGGTGCAGACTTTATGATACTAGCAAAAACCTGTTTTTTTAGACTACATTCTGTTCGCACTGATCATCACAGTTACTTGGAACATAAATGTAAAGAGCATATATTCTTAATCTCAAATAAATCAATGTGCATTGTGTTTCCTGAGAGTAGAATACTCAAAGCAGCAGAAAAAAAATGTAATTCTTGTACAACGCACACTAAGAATGTGAACAAATTTCAAAAAATATGTTTCTGCAAGGGAGTCAAACTTCATACCCATCCACCAGACTTGAATATTCTCACTTACAGATCCCTGCAATCTAGAGATAGAATGAAATGTAAATATAGATAAAACATATTTAGTGCTTTTGTTGGAGAGGGAATATTTAAGTTTGGGGTTCGAGCCCTCTATTAACTACTAAAAACAGGAACTGTTTGCATAATTTGGATGAATGAACATAGTCATTTAGAGCTTTAGAGAAATATGTTTCAGTCTTTAATTAGACAAGCAATTATGCTGACAAACAATTTCAACTGAACAGATGTTTCTTTCATTTGTGATTTCTGCAAACATAGTATAAACATCCAGTCCATATGTAATGAAACCAGACAACAGGGCCTACAGTTAAAACCCAAATAACAATACATTCATGAAGAGGAAAAAAAGGAAGATGCATATGCTAGGTAGACAAAGTAGTCATAAAACCTTAACAAAAAGGTACACAGTTGTGTAAAACAGATATAAAGTGACAACAGGGGGAGAGACAGAAAGACCAGGAAACAGAATTACACTGTCTCCCAAAACAACTGCTATAAGAAAGCTATATATTGCCACAATGTAAAAACAGCCCAATATTTATTTATTTATTACTGTCTCTCAGTGCTTTGTTTTCCAGTTTGTCTGATGGCTTAGACGGAAATAAGATTAGTTTCTACAACATAAAATTCAAGTTCTAGATGTCTGAAATACGACTTCTTGGAATTTTTTCAAGAAGGTTGCACATCGAGCAACACATTGATTATAGCACTACCAGTGTGCAAATGGAAAGTGCTAGAAAAAGCTAAATAAAATTACTACTTAGTCATCACACTGCTTGGATTAGAGCACTATCAGTGTGCAAATGGAAAGTGGCAGGAAAAGCTAACAATTTAGGGAAAAATCAAGTTACTGCTTAGTCATCACACTGTTTGGATGCTGACAAAGAAGACATTTGGGAAAAAAAAAAACAGTTCAGGTTTCAGCATTAGTACAAAAAGCAGCTTCAAATAATTTAGAGGAAAACATAAATCAGATGCACTCAGAAGTGTTTACCTCATTCAGTCCTGAGCAGCAGGAGGTTAATAAACCACCTTTCCTCTTCAGGTCTTCTAATCTAAGAAACCACTTACTTCTTGAGGGCTTTTCTCCAAAATACTCTGCTGAAGTCAGACTTCATAAGATCTGTATTATCTGATACATTATTTGATTCACAAAAAATGTAACATATGAAAGCTCTTCAGTTAACAGTGGACTACACTTTGGTGTTAGCATCTACGGTCTGTATCTAGATGTTGCATTTATATTACAGAATTATAAAAGAAAATTATATTTTATTTCTCAAAAATTATTAGTATTATGGTCAAAGAAATTATTATATCAATGTAAGTATTCAAGATAGATGCAAGATATCAGAAGAATAGTTCATTTCTTCTTACTGATAATTTTTGATGTTGCAGAATTTATGCAAATTATGCAAATAATATTTTCTCAATATTTTAAAACAATATTAATCTAAATCTTAATGTAATCAAAACCATGCATGTTAGATGGCAAGTATTAGTGATAATGCTGTGTGCCTTAATGTCTTGTATTCAGAGTGTATCATTTCTTCACCTGCTGGTTATACAGCTTTTATGAATGACTGTGGTTATGAAAATATATCGAATAGTCATAACTGCCTCACCAAAAAAGTATTTATATGTCAGAATGGCCATATCTTAAAGGGACAATCCCAGTTAAAATAAACAGATAGCAATTACTTACAACATATTTACAGATGAAGAACATAGTACATCAGTAGACAACTAGAATCTTTATCTGTGAAGTACATAACAGACATTAACAAATGTTACAATAAGAAGTTCCTGCTGTAAAATAAGTATTAGGCTTATGAGCATCTGAACTTGCTATAATCAAGGTAGTTAGTGGAGTACAAAGAAAGGTAGTGGTTGGATGGGGTGGGTGATAGAGTGGGAGTTGCAAGGGCATAGCCAGCATGTTTTTAGGTGCGCTTTTAGTAAAGTTTTGAAGTGGGTGCATGATGTTAGGGAGGTAATTGTGGATGGGAGGGAGTTCCATAATTTGGCTATGGTGCAAGAGAATATTGCTTCACCAGCAGAGTTATTGGCTTTAGTGATCTGCAAGTGATTTTTGTTGCTGGATCTTAGTGGTCTGGTGGTGCGATACGGTTGGAGTAGATTCTGGAGGGATGGGCCATTTAGTGGATGGTTTACTAGTTTGTGGGCGAGTGAGAGTTGATACCATTGAAGGAGGTGAGGGAGTTCAAGCCAGCCCAGTTCAGCAAGTGAGAGACAGTGGTGACTACGATAGGATGCCCCTGTGGCGAATTTGGCGATTTTGTTGTAGCAGGTCTCTAGCCTGTTTAGCTCGCATTGCCTTAGGTTGGTATATATTGGAGAGACATAAAGTAGGGTGGAGATAAGGTGGGAATTTGCTATTGAAATCTTTTCTGCTTTGGTGAGAAGTTTCTTATTTCTGTATAACGCTCATAATTTTTTGTGGACTTTTTTTATGGTCATGGATATGTGAATGTCATATTTTAGTTTATTGCCTATTTCCACTCCTAGCAATTTGGTGTGTTCAGTTGGGTATATAGTGGTGTTGTCTTTTGCTGTGATGTTAAAGTGAGAGTTGTTTTGAGTATGTTTGGTGGGTTGGAAGATGAGTAGTTTAGTTTTGTTTGGGTTGAGTATTAATTGGGCATCGGATAACCAAGTTTCAACAGAGGAAAAGGCTTCTTGTGTGACTTTTTGCAGTTTGGGTAGGGACTGGGCTGAGCAGATGATGCTTGAGTCATCTGCATATTGTATGAGTGTGCCATGTTTGGTGGAAGAGGCTAGATTATTGGGGAAAACAGAGAAGAGTAGGGGTCCAAGGATGGATCCTTGGGGAATCCCTATGGAGACAGGTAGTTGGGGAGATATGTCATTCTGCCATACAACGGATTGTTGGCGGTCAGACAGGTAACTCTGAAACCAGTTGGTGACTGATTGTGAGAAGGATAGGTTATTGAGGACAGAGATAAGTTGTTTGTGTGGGACCATGTCAAATGCTTTAGACAGGTCTAGGAAAGTAGCAGAGGAGAGATAGCCATTGTTTTTATGCTGAAGGATAGTGTTAGTAAAGGAGAGTAAGGCAGTGGTGGTGCTATGGTTTGGTCGGAAACCATGCTGAGTATTGGAAAGGAGGTTATTAGTAAGGAGGTAGTTTGAGACCTGAGAGTGTCTGCATCTCCCTAGTATTTTGGAGAGTGGAGAAAGAATAGCTATGGGGCGGATATTGGTTAGTTCTGTGGAGGGTCCACCTTTGTGGAGTGGAATTATATGTGATACTTTCCACAGTGTGGGAACGTAACTTTCTGACAGAGATCGGTTAATCAAGATGGATACTGGGTAGGCCAGAGCATCAGCTGCGATTTGTAGGTATTCACTTGGGAGGTTGTCTGCTGCTAATTTGGTGGGCTTAAGTTTAGTTAAGAGTTTTTTTTTATGTTGGAGGTAGGTACATGAGAAAAAGAGAAGGCAGTGGGGAGATTACTAGTTGAAGGTGTGGGATGAAGGGGAGGGGGATTATGTTGTTTAGCTAGTGATAGTATGGTTTGTGTGAAGTGTGTGTTGAATGAGGTAGCAATATTTTCTGAGGAGTGAGGGATGTTAGGAGGAGGGGTACTGACTTTACCTGGGTGGAGGATGGAGTTTATGGAGAATTGTTTGGGGCTGTGTTGGGAGGAGTCTAGGGCAGACTGGTAGTATTGGAAATTGTCCTGTTTTATTAGCTTTTAGACTCTATTGCATAGTTCTAGGAATTTCTGTCTAGTTGAGGGGGTTTTAGTTTTGCGTCAGTGCTCCCAGGCTTTATCCCTGTTTTTCATTTCTGACTTAGTGGTTTTCTGTAGCCATGGGGAGGGTTGTGCTTTGATTCTGGAAAGTCTTATGGGGGCATGGTAATTAAGGATGCTCAGGACGGTAGTATTAAAAAATTCAACTTCGTCATCAAGACTGAGGTACTTTAGAGGATGCCAGTTGCATTCTTTGAGGGATGAGATGAATGTGAGTGGGTTAAAGTTTAGTTTTTTACGTATTTGACGGTAGATGACAGGTTTAACTTGGTATAGGTATTTTTTGAGTAAGAATGTTGGGGAGTGATCACTGAGGCTATCTGATAAGCAGCCTGTTATATATAACTGGGGGCTCTTACTGACTAGTATCCAGTCCAGGGTATCCTGGCCACATTAGTAATGCCTGGCTTTTAAAACATTAGTTAACAGAGTTTTTTGTTTTTTTCATTTCATATTTTATTCTGTGGTGACTGTGAATCCTGGCCAGCTACAACAATTTTATGACGTGGCTTCTACCTATAGAAAGCATCTGAGTGAGGCAAACAATAGTGGAAAACATATTTCTCTCTCTTTCATGCTTTACTGTATTGTGATTTTTGAATACTAGCCTGGTGTAGTGACTTTCTGACCTGCTAGTAATTCCATAGAAATCAAGTGTGTGACAGAAGGTTGGAGCATTAGCAGACACGCTCTTCTGTTCCTTTTTCAGCTTCTAGTTTGATATGTACTGATTTCTGGATACTACTAGACAAATGCACTATTTTTGTGAGAGGGCTGCTTGTATATCTGTAGAACTATGAGTGATGCAAAGTTTTAAAATTAATATACACTCATCTTTTCCTTTCAATTCATATTTTATTTTTACTGATTTCTAGCTACTAGACAAATGTACTTCCTAGTGTACATGCTACATCTTAGTGAGTTACTGCACTGCATTATGTTTTCAACACTTCTTTCTCTTTTAACCTTACATCTGTATGAATCTGTTTCTAGATCTACTGTTATTATAATATAAACAAATAACTGAAATGATACTGTACAGCTTTTGCCATCATTCTAACAGTTTGCAGTACCCGAGTGTCTTGATTCCTGATTAGTCCTACATTGTAACATTTAAACTGTTTCCATTCCAACTTAATCACATGACAGCATACCTCTTAACCTCTTAGCACAAAAATCTGGACAAAGCCTAAAATAATAAGGAACAAATGCCCAAAAATAGAGGCAATTTTTAAATACCGCTCTTATAAGCTTAGAAAGTTGCTAGAATAACAAGACTTCTTAGTGTGCATTTTCTGAAGGATGTGAAGTCTGAAACTCAAACGTGTGTCATTATTTAGTAACTTCAATCCTCATTGATTTCCCAGAAAATCAAAATGTTATGAGGAACAGACCAAAAATATGAGGCAAAAATCTGGACATTCAGGGAAAATCTGGACAGTTGTGAGGTATGCAATGGTAGTGATGACAGAGTAAAGTGACACAAAGTACAGTTGTATAAAATCTTACCATAACAATTGATATCCTTCTCTTCTTTGGTGCAGTATTTGGTACAGAAGGGATGTATCGTCGTGGATAGTCCATTGCTTGGCCAGTTTAAATAAGCTTAAAAAGAGATCTTGGTTGTGCTGTATGTCACATTTATGCTCCACACAGAGAACATGGGGCAAAAAAGGGACTTACAAATGCAACTACCTAGAAATGTATTGCTCCAGAAGAAAGCAGGCATCATAGGGCAAAGGAGTCCATATGCATCCAGAAGGAAAAAAAATGTAGAGCAAGAGGCGGTTGGAGGGAGGGAGCAAATACTGCCACAATGAAGAGTAGGATATCTACTGTTATGGTAAGATTTTACATAACTGTACTATGTCATTCTATATCACTGTTACAGTATTCGTACAGAAGGGAGAGTAAAAAATCTCAACAACAGAATGGGAGGTGGAAGGCTGTGAAGAACCCTAAAAAAAAACACATAAAATGGTTTCAGCAAAACCTGCTCTGGCCCTAGAAACCATATCCAACTTATAAGGCTTAGTAAAGGTATGCACTGAAGACCAAGTAGCAACTTGAAGGATGGAATTGGGTGTCCAACCCCTTCAAGAAGGCCCCAGAAGAGGCAACAGCCCTAGTGGAATGAGCTCTAACAAAAGCAGACAAAGATTTGCCATGAAAAGAATAACAAAAATCAATGGCCTCAGATGTCCTGGAGGAGATGGTTTGTAATCAACGGCCTCAGATGTCCTGGAGGAGATGGTTTGTAATCAACAGCCTCAGATATCCTGGAGGAGATGGTTTGTAATCAACGGCCTCAGATATCCTGGAGGAGATGGTTTGTAATCAACGGCCTCAGATGTCTTGGAGGAGATGGTTTGTAATCATCGGCCTCAGATGTCCTGGAGGAGATGGTTTGTAATCAACGGCCTCAGATATCCTGGAGGAGATGGTTTGTAATCAACGGCCTCAGATATCCTGGAGGAGATGGTTTGTAATCAACGGCCTCAGATATCCTGGAGGAGATGGTTTGTAATCAACGGCCTCAGATATCCTGGAGGAGATGGTTTTTAATCAACGGCCTCAGATATCCTGGAGGAGATGGTTTGTAATCAACGGCCTCAGATATCCTGGAGGAGATGATTTGTAATCAACGGCCTCAGATATCCTGGAGGAGATGGTTTGTAATCAACGGCCTCAGATATCCTGGAGGAGATGGTTTGTAATCAACGGCCTCAGATATCCTGGAGGAGATGGTTTGTAATCAACGGCCTCAGATATCCTGGAGGAGATGGTTTGTAATCAACGGCCTCAGATATCCTGGAGGAGATGGTTTGTAATCAACGGCCTCAGATATCCTGGAGGAGATGGTTTGTAATCAACGGCCTCAGATATCCTGGAGGAGATGGTTTGTAATCAACGGCCTCAGATATCCTGGAGGAGATGGTTTGTTTAGAAACAGCCAAACCCAAAGACCTGGAATGAAAGGAAACAAAAAGCTGATCAGACTTACAGATAGTCCTAGTTTTATCCAAATAGTACCTGAGCTGTCTGTGCAAATCCAAGGTCTGCAGGTACTTCTCACTACCAGACGGAGGGATCCACAAGGTCAAAATAGGTGCCACTACCTCCGATCGCAGACCTGTCACTACTGGTGTCCACCAGGGATCTGTCCTCGGACCCATATTGTTGGATATCTACTTGTCAGAGGTCCAGGAAAAGACAAAAGGCCTGTGGCTGACCAAGTTTGTGGACAACTGTAATTCGGTGCTGTCATTGACTCCCCAAATGATCTTAACATACTTCAAAATGGTCTCACAACAACAAATGGCTGGTGAAAAATTCATGGCCTAAAGTTAAATGCAAAACAGTGTATTATCATACCATTCATCATAAATACAGCCCCTACTGATTACCACATCAGCAGCAAACCCCTAAGCACACAACCTGTGCTCAGAGACCTGGGTACACAAGTCAAGAACAATGGTCATGTTTTGACCATCATGTAGTGGCTGTGGTCAGAAAAGGTTTTTACGTGGTTTATGTCATAAGTAAAGGGATTGCATCCAGAAGAAAGGAGGTTATTACCTCTCTGTACACCTCCCTCATTAGGCCAATAATTGAGTACAGTGGCCTGTTAGGTATGTACCTCTCCCAACACTTGCACCAACTGGAAAGGACAAAGAAATACTTCACTAACAAAATCCATGTTCTCCAACACCTGTCCTATGTGGACAGACTCAAATCAGCCTCACTCTACTCTGTATCATACAGATTGCTCAGAGGTGACCTCTGTCTCACCTATAAGACAGTCTCAGACCCTGCTCTAGTACAGCTGCTCCACATCCATAAGTCTAACTCCTCACGTAGTACACACTCAAAAGTCTAATATCTAATATGTTACATTAACAAACCCTACTGGAGAGACAAATTTGTGTCCCAAAGGCTGACCTGCCTCTGGAATACAGTTCCCATACATATCAAATAAAGTGCTTTGCTGATCCTCTTCAAGCACAGCCTTGATGAGTGGATGGCCAACCAAACATTATTACCGGAGTTTGGCAATCTTCCGGTATTGAGATGGACCGTTCAGGGGGTGAGAGGGGGTGAAGTTTGCACTGAATCGATCTGTTAGGATATTGGCGATATACTTGGGATCAGTATATTTAATGCCATTCTGTTGTAGCTCAGAGCAGATCTGAGCATTGCCATTTAGATTCTTGACATAGTTATAGAATGCCTTGTGGTTGTCTTTGCAATCTTTGGCAATTTTATTTTCGTAACTAGCTTTGGAGGATTTTACCGGGGATCTCAGCTTCTTACTGAGGCTGGTAAGGGAATTTTTTGCATCATGGGATTTTCCTCTTTTCTGCAGCAGTTTCTTCCTTTTGTTGTAAAGTTTGCTTATGGCAGGGGACCACCAGATTGGCTTCCTTTTTTTGGAGGAGTGCATCTTGGTTTTATTTGGGATTGCACAATTCATGCATGAGTGGATGTGCTCGTACAGTGCCTTAGTGTTGGACTCAGCAGTCATACTTTTAGTTCCCGTCTGCATGGGTGTCATGAAGTTTGTCACTTCTGACTTGAGTAGCATGAACTGGGGAGTGGGGGTGGGATGTGGATGTTAAGGGTGATTAGCTTATGGTCTGGCTTGACCAACGAGGGGGTGACCATAGGTGTGGAGCATCGATTTTCCATGTTGGTAATTTCCAGGTCTAGGATATTGGAGCCCCTGGTGGGACTATGGATTAGTTGATCCAAGCGTTGGAATTTATGAATTCCAAGAACCGTTGGGCAAAGGTGTTGGTACATATGAGTATTTTTCCCAGTTAATGGCAGGGTAGTTGAAATCACCCAGTATTAGGGTGTTTGGTTGTACCTTAATATTTTCCAGTATGTTTAGAAAGGTATAGTGACAATCTTGATGCATGGTGGGGGATCTGTATTTTTTTTACTAACACCCACTGCTCACATCCACTAACCCCAGCATGACAATATCATGCTCCTTTTTGCATAATTAATTTGTACATAGACAATATCTGCCAGTTTTCAAAACTTAATACTTTCAGCTCTGTACATCCCATGCTGACGGTTTCATTATGCATGCTTAGCAGATTATGTCAGCTTATAGATGCATATACACCAGGACTTAAAAAATTAGACTTTGAAAATACTAACAAGCATATGGAGAGTACAGGACATTTTCCTTTAAAGATGAGCATACTCAAATATGTGTAGCAGCTCTTTTGAACAAATGCACATTTGAGCAAAGAAGCTGTGGGTTGGTTTTACAGAATGTTTGAGTTACCAACTGTTCAGTAATTCTAAGTATATATATATTTTGCTAAATTAGGTAAATTGGTGATGGTGTTATGTATGCAAGTGTTTCTTGGTAAAAGTTAGGGTAAGGGTTAGGTAAGTGGATAGACTGTGTGTGTGTGTGTGTGTGTGTGTGTGTGTGTGTGTGTGTGTGTGTGTGTGTGTGTGTGTGTGTGTGTGTGTGTGTGTGTGTGTGTGTGTGTGTGTGTGTGTGTGTGTGTGTGTGTGTGTGTGTGTGTGTGTGTGTGTGTGTGTGTGTGTGCGTGTGTGTGAGTTACCAACTGTTCAGTAATCTAAAGTATATATATTTTTTGCTAAATTAGGTAAATTGGTGATGGTGTTATGTATGCAAGTGTTTCTTGGTAAAAGTTAGGGTAAGGGTTAGGTGGGTTAGGTAAGTGGATAGACTGTGTGTGTGTGTGTGTGTGTGTGTGTGTGTGTGTGTGTGTGTGTGTGTGTGTGTGTGTGTGTGTGTGTGTGTGTGTGTGTGTGTGTGTGTGTGTGTGTGTGTGCATGTAGCCCCCTGCCTATCTTTTCTCATTTATGTTAAATGTAACCCTATTCCTGCCCCTAATCCTAACCATACCTCTCAACCCTGCCAAATTCCTCAGCATTTACCATTCGCGAGGGAAAAATAATGGGGTGCCATGAATTCCTGAGTGTCTCCTTCAATTCCTGATTTTCTTTTTTTTTTTTGTATTACAACTTTAAATTACATAACCATGCATCACCAGCCTATAGGGAGTGCATATCTGCATGATGACATCTCAGCTATTGCCCGTTCTCGGTCAGAGATTTAGTTTAAACTGTTTTGGCGGGAATGGACACAGTTTACACATTGCAGAGTGTGCCCACATGGGCTCAGCCTCCAGCAGGTAAGAAAAGAAGAACTGTATTTGTTATAAAAGTCCATTCAAATTCCTTTAGCTCTGTGTGTTTTGCTGGGCATTTCGCTTCATTCAGAATGAACTGTGTAAAATCCGCATTATTTATGCTGCTGCAAATCTTGTGTGTGTGATATTTTGCTGGGCTGCTCATTTTCTGCTGCAAGCCTACAAGGTGTGTGTGAACAAACTGCTGCATGCAGTGTGTGATATTTTGCTGAGTCACTCACAAACTGTATTTTATAGCTGCTCCATTCAGAACAATCTGCTGCCTGCAAATGGTTTGTATTTTATAGCTGCTTCATTCATTCAGAACAATCTGCTGCTGCTGTGTGTGATAAGTCCATCTGCTGAAAGCTTGCTCCATTTAAACAAACTCTGTGTGCTCTGAACTCCTTCCCTCCTGCAAGGTGTGTGAACAAACTGCTGCTTGTGGTGTGTGATATTTTGCTGGGCCACTCTCAAATGGTTTGTATTTTATAGCTGTTCTATTTTATAGCTGCTCCATTCAGAACAATCTGCTGCTACTGTGTGTGATAAGTCCTTGTACCTTAGGTACAATAAGCAAGAGCCTAAATTCTCTACCTATACCATCACCACTTGTGAATTCCATAGTTCTCATGTTTGGCTCATACTTTTGGTGTGTTCGTCTTAAAATTTGTGGTTTTCTGGCATATCAGTGGGAAATGAATTCACTAAATAATGATAACCATCTAAGTTTCAGTTTTCCTATCTGGAAATGCATGGTAACACAAAACATTTTATTCTAGCAACTTTTCTAAGATTATACAACCAATGTTTAAAATGTGTCCCTGGTTTTGGGCTTTTGTTCCCCCCCCCAATAAATGTTGGCTTTTTCCAGATTTCTCGTGCTGCATAATTCTTCAGGGGGAGAGAAGCTTAGTGCTGCTTATGTCAAGTCTGTGTTAGTAGCACAACAGGTAGAATACTTGCCTTTTGATGCAGAAGGCTGTGGGTTCTATTCCCGCAGTATGTAGATGGATTGCTGATATTGTACTGTGTTGTACTTTTAAAGGGGGTGGATGCTGCAGTCCTGTGAATGTCCTCTTTGGTGGAGATACCCAGTAGCTATGAATCTGTTATCAGTTTGTCATCCATTCCCTATTGCAATATTACTAGCTTATCATTTTTTTAGGTAACATAGGCAATTTATTCCTCAAGGGCAACAGCCACTTTATTTGTAGATGAAACAATGAAATATTAAGTTGTTTGCTAGCAGCAACCTCTTCATTAGATACAGATCTGTTTAATGTGGAATCATTATTAGACTTTTATGAAGGAAATGCTCTGAACTGGGCAGTTTTGTCATTATTGGTTCATGCATTTTGTTTCATTGCTTACTGGAAAAATTTTCAAAACAGTAAATTTAAAATGAACTCTAACAAGTGCACTGTATTATACAAGGAATATAATTTAATACAATCAAGAAGGTGTATCAAAGAACACATGTATGTTTCATGTACAAGGGGCCTATGATTTGAAAACAGCCCAAAGATAATCTTTATTCACTATTGGCCTCATGCATTTTCTTTGAATGTGGTTTCAATGCTGTTTCAATGAATGTGAGTTTCAAGGGCAGAGAAGTTTTAATGCTAAGTCTATTTTCATTGTAAGACTGCATTGCTTTGTTTAGCAGATGTCTATTAGTGTTTGTGCTGTAAAATATGTTTTAAATGAAATCCTAATAATCATTGCAGAAGTAAAGCAATATGCACATTACAGTGTTTATGGTAAATGGGGTGAAATAACCAAGTAAAGGAACATTGGAATGACTTCAGGGGAGAGGGCTGTGGATGGGAGGCCCCATTCAACCATGATTATGTGAAGGAGGAAGGGCATCAAACTCAAAGACAGCCCCAGACGGCACAAACTATAGGTATGTCACTGATCAGTAGGTCATGAAGAATGACTTTTAGAAGTCCTAGCAAACTATAATACTCTTTTGCTAAGATTAGAATATTGCCTCCCATTAAATGCCCTACTTGTACCACATAACTCCCATATTGCAATTCACCAAAAATAAAACCCTAAGGTTCATCATTTTCTCCCTTCTCAGTGAACATCATTGCTACACATTTAAAAAAGAATGGTTAGCATTTACTACAAGGTCAGGGCCATATTCTGGTTGTTCTTCAGTTTGCGTTTGAAAGATGGCATCCAACAATTCCATTGGAGTGGGCGGGATTACATGATTATGCATGCAAGTTTTATGTTAATCAGCATACAGATTTGTACCTATTTTTCATGGGCCTTTGTCCAGATTTTTGATGTTTCCAGGTTGAGAGGTATGATCCTAACCCCTCATCTTATCTAAGGAAAACCCCTTTCTTTAACAGTAATACTATTCAGACAAATTTAGGCTGATAGTCTTGTTAGGTTTTAGTTTTTTGGGGGGGTGGCTGGTGTTTAGCTGATTGTAAAAGTTGATTAGTTGCTTTTTGTAGTTAGTTGTATACGGGCTTGTTTTTTTTTTCAGTTTTTTGAGGGGTAGTTTGGTTTTGAGGAATGTAAGTTTTGGTTAATTTGTGTTTCCATAGGTTTGTTTGTGTTTTGTATTTTTAATGGGATAGCATACTTTTAGGGAGTATACATTTTGGTTAATTGTGTTTCAGTAGGTTAGGTTTGAAGAGTTTTTAATTTGGGATGTGTTTTGGCATTATTAACTACACTATATAAATAAAAAAAAATATCTGGACACCTAACAAAGGAGAAAAAAACTAACTTTATTTACATGTGTTAGCCAAATGCATTTTCACATCAACTTCATCACCTGATCTGGATATTTTTTTCTCTTTATATAGTTTATTTATCTTTTTTGGAGTTTGTCCTGGCTTGCCATGATTTTTCTTTGTTGTTGTATTAACTATACTCGCAAATCCTCTCAACCTTCATTTACTATAACATCTAAAATGGGACCATAATTTCACCAGATATGTATACCAAACTATTGGGTGTTATAATAGACAACAACCTCAAATATGATATGCAAGTAAACCAAACTATTAAAACCGTTAATAAAAAACTTGGCTCCCTATACAAAAACAAACCTTTTCTCACCCCTCTAGCTAGGACTGCCATTGCCCTACCCATCTGCTTTCAGTTCTACTCTATGCCTCGCCAATACTCACTAACTTGAACAAAACTGATCTCAGCAAACTCTCTAGCTGCTACAATCAAATTGCCAAGTTTGCCACAGGAACTCCCTACAGTACACACCATTGTGAAAACCTAAACCTCTTAGGATGGCTAGAACTCCCAGGCTAATTCAATATAATCAACTTACTGTAGCATTCAAGGTTATTAACCATCCAGAAAAAAACACCCTCCCTTAAAAACATTATCCATCCCCACAGGTCACTTTGTTCCACTACAAATTTTTGGTTCAATCTGTTAAAGCTAACAACCTATCTGGAGAATCTTTGTTTGCAAATTCAGGAGGAAAAAGCTGGAATTCGCTCCCATCTGACCTTACTCTGAACCCCTCCCTTAATCAGTTAAAAAAAAATCTAATCTGGTATTTTAAAACTCACTGGTTATGTCCTTGCTTTAACCCTGACTAAAGCCTTATCTACTTCCCTATCCCTGCATTTTTTTATTCACAGCGACTAACCTCTTACACTAAAAGTTTTGAAAAGAGAAACTGTAACATCTTTGCAGATACTCTGTATATAAGCTGCACCTATAGGTTTGATAAGAGAAACCTGTAACATTTTTGTATATATTTCTAAATATAACTGTATTCTTCATAGGCTTGAATTGTGAGACTGTAACTTGTATGTTAATACAATATGTTGGTGCATATACTGTAACTTGTTTGTCTTTATCTGTTTGTAAGTTTGGAGCTTTTCTCTCTGGGCTACCACTGAAAATGGACATGTATCCAGTCGGACTATCCCGGTCAACAAATGTAAAATAAATAAATAAATAAATACTCCTTAGAGGATACATTGGAACTCTGTTTTCCTAATGAGTATGCCCTTGTAGGAAGCAAATAATTTGAGACAGTGTGGGAATGCATAAAGCCAAATAACAAAAGGCTGGAAAGAAGAAAAGAAACATTAAGTAGCTTTAAGAAGTTATTCAGATGAGATGATAAAATTTCAGAAATCAGAGGCAGGAATGAAAGAATTATCAGTTGAATATGAAGAAAAACTGTTTCAAAATAGTAGAGTTGGAAGACAGAGCTCACAGAGAATGCATGAGATTTTCTGCTTTATCAGAGAAAGTGGAAGGAAAAGACTACATTAATTTTATAACAGTGCATATAAGCAACTGGACTGGTATTCCATAGCAGGATTTGATAACTGAGAGAGTACATCATTTGTATGCTCCAAATTTGGTCATGAGAAAGCAGCCAATACCTATATTAGTAAAGATGCAGTCATACTAGCAGAAAGAACTGATTCTAACAAAACTGTGGAAGAAAGGAAAGTTTTAAACACTGGGTACACTAGAGTGTGGAAAATTATTATTCACTGTACATCAAACAGATAAGAAGCAAATTTATCCATAGAGTCAAGGTAAGTTGAGAGGAAGGTGTGAAATTCATGTTGCTATATTGAGTTGTCTTCATAGTATTTTTCCTGGGTAACCAAAGACATTTTTGAATGCAGAATAGGTTGAGGAGGAAATAAAAAAGTTTACCCAACAAACAATGAGCCAGCAAGCTGAGGAGGATTCAGCTTCTCATTCTTCTGACATTAACAAAGTCCAGACAGAAAATTTGCCAATGTAACCTTCTTTGGTCTTCAAAAGTAAATGTTTGAGGGACAGAAAAATGCAGAGGAGATAACTAGACTCAAGAGTACTTCAGACTTGAACCTCAGATGGGTGGTGGGAGGCAAAATGATGAAGAAAGACCTGCAAAAATGTTTGATTAGTGAATACATGGGAGAATTTCAAAGTGTCATTTGTCATTCCCATTAGTTATAGGGTTAGGCATGAGAACTATGGTTCTGCAAGAAAAATGGCTGAAAAAGATTGGAAGTTTTTTTAACTGTTAAACTGGTGGGTAGCCTCTAAAGCATAATCCCTGCTGTGTCATCAATATTTAGAAGGACAATGAATGGAATGAAGAAGTGACTGTAAGTAAAAAAAAAAAAAAAGATTTGTCTCTTATTCTATTTGTATAATACATTCCCTAATGAAAATTGTTGTATTGTAAGACAGTTATGTATGGTATGCAGAAGAATTTTAAATGTGAGGTGTGATTATCAGTGACTTCTGATTATGCTAGTGATATTAAAACAAGAAAGTGTTTTCTTAACTGTGATGTATTCAGACTTTACACTGTAACAAAATAAGAAAGGTTGAAAATAAGGAATATATTGTTATTGTGGGCTGTTGGAGGACGTAAAATGTACTGATCACATTATAACTGATTTTTTGTTTGTGTTTTAAGTAAACATGCTTTAAAAATAAGAGAAAAGATGAAAAGCATGACAACCGTATTTCTTTTTTTCATGTGCAAAGTTATCAGCAAACTATTTTCCATTATCACCTGCTTTTTAGTTGAAGACAAAGAGCAAAATAGGTGCAAGCAAAAATATTAAGTGATTTTTTTTTTCTGTTAGCAAATGCTTTCAGTTGGAGAAATTGTGTTTACAGCTGCAAACAATTAATAATGACAGGTCTGAACAATGTGTATTGGGCAATATACAGAAGGAACATTATAATTAGCATTTAAAGGGGAACTGACAAGCAGCTTAGTTTTGCAAGTACAGCTTTAGTACTTTGATGCATCAAATCTAACAGTGCACGATTTACTTTAAATATTTATAGGTAGCCTGTGGATTTTTTAAAGTTCAAAGCTAAAGTTTACTAGGAGCATGAACTTTGGTTTTCATATTTCGGTGGGGAATAGAGACAGGGAGAGGTTATATAATATCAGTGTAAGTGGGAAAACAGATTAACATGTACTTTTAGCATGAATAAACTTAGCTTTCGAACAAGGTGTGTGGTCTGTGGGTACAATTGCCTATTTGGGACAATTGTTCGTATATGGCAAGATAAATGTCCTTTTTCTCTATTTATATGTATTTCTATGTTTTGTTTGGGGCTTTTCCCCTCGGGTCTCCACTGAAAATGGATAATTTCTTACCTAGTTGGACTAACCTGGTTAACAAATGTGAAATAAATAATTAATTTTTAGCAACTGTATTTCATTTTTGTGCATTTCCAATGATTTAAATGGGATTGGGGATTTAGCATATTTAGTTTTTTTGTTTGTTTCTTGAGTGTTTCTTTGAAGAAAAAAGTCTGGAAGCATGTGGCATAGGTTTAAACAAGGAAGAGAAGCAGCAACTGCACAACAATTCAGCCTGGCAAACATTTGTGTGTGCATGGAAGTTGCAAGTTAGAAGCATATATTTAAAAGGAAAACAGTAGCTTTTTATCAGCATGTCTGCTTTGTCAATACTAACATGGATTGTAAATGACCTTGCAGGTAAATATAAAAATTAAAGTGTATTGAATTATATTAAGAAGTGTGCACTACAAATAGCAATGTTACAGGATACACATTTGAATAGACGTCAGCATGCAAATTTGAGGGAAAAAAGAATTTCAAGATGGACATTCAGTAGAATATCAGGGACAAAGAAAAAAAAGAAAGTAATGATAGAAATTTGGTAGTAAGGGGTTATAACCAGGGGAGGAGAGTTATGCTGATGTGTAGTTGTATTTCACCCAAAACTACTAGTATGGAGCCTAAAAGGATTTTGGATGAAATAAGCTTTCAGTAGGGAATGGGATTTATGAGCAAGGACTAGAACCTGATTTTAATAATGAGGATGTATCAGAGGAAGCTATAAGGGAAAATGTAACAAAAGTGGGTCGATTTCTGAAGAAATACATAACAATATTTAGTATGGAAGGTGTGAATTCTTATTTGGAACTCAGAATTTATACATTATTCATCAGTGTGCAGTAACTGGTTAGACTGGATAGAAATTATATTTCACATGAGCATGTTATTTAATTGGAAGCTTTGACATGCATCCAATAACTATTTAAGATTATGTACCAATAAAAAATAAAGTAATGATGCAGGGTATTTAAGTAAAATGATACACTGGTGCTTTCCTATTTTTATGTTAAAAACAGAGAGGTTTAAGAAATGGGTAGCATGAATGATTCAAGATTTATCGGGGAAGATAAACATTTCTTCAGAATGGATAGATAGATAGTAAGTGAGATAAAATGAACTTGGAGTTTAAAATCATGGTAGAACTAACAGAGAAAGATATGTGGGAAAGAAGTACTATGAATTATTTACAAGGATTGATAAAGGTATTGCTGAACAAGGACAATTTTATAGAAGAAGAAGAAGACTTGCAGAGTGCTACAGAGAAAAACAAAGCATTTGGATAATATATGTGATATTAGAAAGGTTACCATTAAGCAAGTATTTTTGCTAACAACTCCAGAGTGCAAAAACTTTATCACAGTGACTTACCCTACAGAAAATACAAAAGGTTGTTGACAAACTTAGGGAGCCTATGAGAAGAAAAAGAGCCAGAGATCCTAAGGAGATATTACAGATTTCTTGAAATGTTATGAAAATTTGTATAAGGCAAAGGAATGTGAAAATCTAAAAAAGGCACAAATGGAAATATTTATGGACAACAATTATTTCTCCATATATGTAAAGTATTAGGGAGTGTGATTGCCCGATTCCAATCAATCTCCATTGTATTATCAGTATTCAGAAATCACTGCATCATTAATTTGTTTTTTATTGGTACATAATCTTAAATAGTTATTTGACATACTGCCAGTAACTCTTTCAGATTATTGATACATAATCTTAAATAGTTATTGGATGTGTGTCAAAGCTTTCAGCTAAATAACATGCTCATGTGAAATAGAATTTCTATCCAGTCTAACCCAGTTATTGCATTTGTGGTCAGAACTGATGTTCTTTAGTGCTCCATGTGTGGCAGAAACTGTAGCGGTTTGCTAAAGTTTACTTGAAAGAAGAGCCCTTTTTGTTCCTCAGCACAGAGTTGAGGGAGTGCCAGATGACGGGATGGTACCAAAATAGATAGAGTAATAGTGATAATAAGGAGGATATGTGAAGGGTCAGAAGTAGGAGGTAAGGTTCCTCACAGCTGTGTTTGAACAGAAGAAATTGACAGGTATACCATCTTCCCCCTCTGTTATTTAATTTATATTTAGAGCCATTTGCAAAGAAAATAAGACACTCACAAGTTTAAGGATATAACTGTCTGGTATATTAATCAAGAAAAGTTAGCTTTATTTGGAGGAGATATTGTTTGGTACTAGACAAATCCAAAACATAACATTTTAGTATTGTGGAACATTTTGAGACAGTTTCAAGACTTTTCAGGATATAAAATTAATGAAGATAAAACAAAGGCTATAGCCGTAAGTTACATACCCATACAGGAACTGGTTCAGCAATATCCATATTTATGGGGACACAATAAAAGGAAGCATTTACATCCATGGATTAAAAATAATTCTGTTATGGAAGCTATGGATATATGGGAAGAGACTAAGGAAAAGAATATAAAAATGGTGAAACTGGAAGCTTTTGATTATGGATATGGACAGGAAGCTACAAACATTGAAAATATGTTGATCATTTTAGTTTTATATACAGGTCAAGTGTATTTTTATCAACCATAGAAATTCTGGGCAATAATTAATAAAGAGTTGAAGGAATTTATTTGGGAGAGAATAAGGTGGTTTAGGATTACCAGATTTGAAGGGATACTTTATAGAGTTATGCAGTTAGGGTATAAACCTAATACAAGCAGAACGTTATAAATCTAACATGAAAGTGATGATGATGAAATGTGCGGGGGTTAAAGAAATAAAGAGATGAAAGGATTTTGGAGGCAGGTGATTAAGATGCATAAAAATAACTATAGAGAATATTATATTCATAAAGTAGCAGAAAAATTCTAAGAACTAAGCCAACACAGGAATGTAGAAAGGAAATTTTATGAATAAAAATGACTGCAAGTTGGAGTATAAGAAATAGATAAGAAGGGGCTGGAATTTACTAGAGCAAATTAGCAAAGGCCCTAAAGTACTGAGAGTGAATACGCTGGGAGAGAAATGG